>NW_027361802.1:14572500-14870000 GCF_039654945.1 Dendrobates tinctorius
AATATAGTCCCTCATGGCCTGCCTCTCTGGACCAGAGATATTATATGGTCTGCGCTTTGGCAGCATGGCCCTGGGGCAAGATTAACGCCACAGTCATAAGGATGATGGGGAGGAGGTTCTTGGCACTCCTGCTCTGAAAACACATCCACAAAGTCAGACAGGTATTTAGGCACAGACTGGGTATCCACCCTTACAAGCTGAGTGCCCAAGCAGTGTCCTTGATAATACTCACTCCACTTTACCACCTCCTGGGCCTACCAATCTTCCACAGGGTTGTGCAGAGTGTGCCAAGGAAGTCCAAGAACCACAGGAGTGGGCAGACCCTCTAGCAAATAACTGTCAAATACTTCTGAGTGCATGGCCCCTACCTCTAGCTGTAACCCTCGGACAACTTGAATAAAATACCACTGTCTCAAGGGTGCAGAATTGATGGAAACAATGGGAATAGGTTTGGACAGTGCATGTGGGTCACCCTCTCTGGGCTGTGGGGTACTCGGTACCGGGCCAGTGTCAGGGGGATGTGTCACAGCTGCGGTGACCCGGTCTGTGGCACCGGGCGCCCATATCAATGGTGGTTTGTGGTTATTGGAATAGTTCGTGATGCCACCTGTGGTGTTCGGCAAGGGAGGTGCTAAGCCGCCGCTGCATGCAGGTCCACTGGGACTGATGGTGTGGTGCAGCAAAGATGGTGTAGCTCCCCACAGGCGGAGCTGTAGTCCCAGGGCAGTGTAGGTGCTATGGATGAGGAGAGGCGCAGGATGGTATGGATGTTGGTACCCAGATGTAGTGGTGCTGAAGGTGTTAGCGCACAAATGAATGGAGGACACCAGAGCTCGCAGTTTCTAAGCTTTACTCACAGTTCCTGGTACACACTGGTGCCTGCCTCTGTGCCGTGTCCTCCGGGGCACAGACTCAACACACCTCCCGGGCAAGTCAGGGCTCTCCTCTCCAACACTCCGCCAACATGTACCTTCCTGAACGACTCCGCCAATGCACCTTGTGGTGTGAAGCACTCCAGTACTTAGTAACCCTGGAATGCCTCCTAAGAGATGTTCCTAGAACTCTACTTGCACGGCAGACAGCTGTAGCCTGCTTCGGGGACGCCTCACTCCTGGCTCTCTATCTGTGTTGCTGTTGTGCCTCAAGTCTTGGATGGGAGTAATGTGTTATGATTGAGTCACCGTAGGAGGCAGACACAAAAATAGAAGCTACGTCCAGAAAACCAGAGAAGTTGGGAACTATCAGATTGCAGACCCCTGAACCTATCAACACAACTAGCAGTAGCCGTGGGGGGTTCCTACGATGCCCTAGACCCTTCGATCACAGCCGGAGCGCTAAATAGCCTAAAGACAGAAAAGGAAATCTAAACGGCCCCAGAGCAGACCCCAAAGTAAAAGGCAGCCCCCAACATATAATGACGGTGAAGCAAGATGAAAAAACACTCACACAGATAGAAAGATAGACTGAGCAAAGACGGGGCCCAAGCTAACTAAACAGAACAGGAAAGGAAGGTTGCTGTCTGCAATCTGCCAAAACCCTATCAAAAACATAAGCCAACAAGCTGATATGAAAAAGACCCTGAAGCAGCTAGGCTTCAAAAACTAAATCAGCACTCAGGTATTTTCAGAAGACAGAGCTAAAGGAATTCAGCACACCCCAGGAGGGAATGGCAGAAAACCAGAAAAACAAAGCAAAACAAAGTCAAAGCAAGAATGCAAAAAGCCGAGCAGAAAACTTAGCTTTAGAAGAGCAGGAATTCAGACTGGTCTCCAAGGATCCCACAGAGAAATCACCCGCAGGGCAGAAGGGCATCAGCAGCCTTATATCCAGTCAGTAACTCCACTCAGCCAGTCATCATCATCAGACTCAGGTGTTTGATAATCAGGCTCACTACCTTTCTTTACCAGAAGAGGGAGTTCCTCGGGCCTCAGTAGTGAAGGGGAAAATGAACTCACAACAGTACCTCCCCCTTGAGGAGGGGTCACCGAACCCTCAACCACGCCACCAGGGCGATCAGGGTGAGCCCGATGAAAGGAACGCACCAATCTTTTGGCATGAATATCAGAGGCAGAGACCCAGGAATTATCCTCCTGACCATAACCCTTCCACTTAACCAAATACTGGAGTCTCTGTCTAGCCAGACGGGAATCCAGTACTTTCTCTATCTCATATTCCATGTTACCTTCAACCAATACAGGGTCTGGAGGTGCCACCCCCAGAACAACAGGTTCAACAAACCTCTTCAACAAAGATTTATGGAACACATTATGGATTTTAAATGTGACAGGAAGAGCCAAACGAAAAAAGACCGGATTAATAATCTCCAAAATCTTGTAAGGTCCAATAAATCTAGGCTTAAACTTAGGAGAAGCCACCTTCATAGCAATATTTTTTGATGATAACCACACCATATCACCAACCTTAAACTGGGGACCAATGGTCCTATGTCGGTTGGAAAACCGCTGGGCCTTTTCCTGGGAGAGAGATAACTTATCCACCACTTGGTTCCAGATCTGGTGCATTCTCTCCACCACAGTGTCAACACCTGGGCAGGCAGAGGGCTCCACCTGCCCTGAAGAAAATCGAGGATGAAACCCAAAGTTACAAAAAAAGGTGACATCAAAGTGGCAGAACTAGCTCTATTATTTAAAGCAAATTTGGCCAAGGGCAAAAATGAAACCCAATCATCCTGATCAGCAGAAATAAAAAATATCAAATATGACTCCAAGGTCTGGTTTGTTCTCTCTGTCTGCCCATTGGTCTGAGGGTGAAAAGCAGAGGAGAAGGACAACTGAATTCCCAGCTTGGAACAGAAAGTTCTCCAAAATCTAGACACAAACTGGACTCCTCTGTCAGATACAATGTTCTCAGGAATCCCGTGCAAGCGAACCACCTGTTGTAAAAACAGGGGCACCAACTCAGAGGAAGACGGCAACTTAGGGAGTGGTACAAGATGAACCATCTTAGAGAACCTATCACAAATCACCCAAATAACAGTCATCCTTTGAGAGAAAGGCATATCAGAGATGAAATCCATTGAAATATGGGTCCATGGCCTCTTGGGGACAGGCAAAGGCATCAACAACCCACTAGAGCGAGAACACGATTTAGACCGGGAGCACGTCCCACAGGACTGCACAAAATTCCTGACATCACGAGACAAGGAGGGCCACCAAAAAGACCGACTCACCAGATATCTAGTACCAAAAATACCTGGATGACCAGCCAAAGCAGAGCAATGAACTTCAGACATCACTCTCTTCTTCCACTGGTCAGGAACATACAACTTTCCACTGGGACAACGCTCAGGTTTGTCCTCCTGGAACTCTTCCAGAGCACGTCTCAAATCGGGCAAGATGGCAGAAAGAACTACCCCTTCGCCTAAGATGGTAGCAGGCTTGGTCACCACAGGAGAATCAGCAAAGAAGCTCCTAGAGAGGGAGTCTGCCTTGACATTCTTAGTTCCAGGAAGAAAAGAAACCACAAAATCAAAACGTGTAAAAAACAAGGCCCACCTAGCCTGTCTAGGGTTTAAGCGCTTAGCCGACTCTAGGTAAATCAAATTCTTGTGGTCAGTGAGGACCACGACTTGATGCTTAGCTCCCTCCAACCAATGTCTCCACTCCTCAAATGCCCATTTCATGGCCAACAGTTCCTGATTCCCCACATCATAGTTACGTTCAGATGGAGAGAACTTTCGGGAAAAGAAAGCACAGGGATTCATTTTAGATGTTACAGGATCCTTTTGGGACAAAACAGCTCCTGCACCAATCTCAGAAGCGTCCACCTCTACCTGGAACGGAAGTGAGACATCAGGTTGCCGCAAAACCAGGGCGGAGGTGAATCTTCGCTTCAGCTCCTGAAAGGAAGAAACAGCCTCCGGAGACCAATTTAACACATCAGCACCCTTCTTAGTCAAATCAGTCAATGGCTTGGCAATACTAGAAAATTTTGCTATAAATTTCTGATAAAAATTAGCAAAACCCAAAAACTTCTGGAGGGCCTTCAAAGAAGTCGGCTGAACCCAATCGTAAATGGCCTGTACCTTGGCCGGGTCCATTTCAATAGTTGACGGGGACAAAATAAATCCCAAAAAAGAAATCCTCTGTACTCCAAAAAGGCATTTAGATCCTTTGACATACAAGGAATTCTCCCTCAAAATCCGGAACACAGTCCGAATATGTTCCACATGAGAATCCCAATCCTTGGAGAAGATCAAAATATCATCCAGATAGATAATCATAAATTTATCGACAAAATCTCGGAAAATATCGTTCATGAAGCACTGGAAGACAGAAGGGGCATTAGTGAGCCCAAAAGGCATCACCAGGTACTCAAAATGTCCCTCTGGAGTATTAAACGCCATCTTCCATTCATCCCCATGCTTAATGCGAATAAGATTATACGCCCCCCTGAGGTCAAGCTTGGTAAACCAGCAAGCACCTTTAACTCTGGAGAATAGATCAGAAATCAGGGGTAACGGATACTGATATTTAACAGTAATTTTGTTGAGGGCGCGATAATCAATTCAAGGTCTTAATGATCCATCCTTTTTGGCTACAAAAAAAACCCCGGCACCTAAGGGTGACGAGGATGGTCTAATATGACCCTTCTCCAACGCCTCCTTAATATAGGATTGCATAGCCTCGTGCTCGGGTACAGATAAATTGAAGAGCCGACCCTTGGGAAATTTACACCCCGGGCTCAGTTCAATTGCACAGTCATAACTCCTATGAGGAGGCAGAGACGCAGACTCATTCTCACTAAATACATCATAAAAGTCCGCCAAATAATCAGGAACATCATGCGACTGAGGAGAGGTGGAAAACACCGGAGCCTCACTAAAGGCACACCGACAACCCCAACTCACCACAGACACAGATTTCCAATCCAAAACTGGATTATGAATTTGTATCCAGGGAAACCCCAGAACAATAGTATCATGCAGATTATGCAACACCAAAAATCTGCAATTTTCTTGATGGTCTGGGGCGACCCGCATTACCACCTGGGTCCAAAACTGAGGTTTATTTTTAGCCAAAGGAGTAGCATCAATCCCCCTCAAAGGGATAGGCGTCTGCAGAGGTGTCATCGGAAATCCACAACGTTTAGGGTTAGCAAAATCCAAGTCCATTAGGTTTAGGGCTGCTCCCGAATCCACAAAAGCCTTGGCGGAAAATGTGGACAGGGAGCAGATCAGAGTAATAGCCAGAAGAAACTTAGATTGAACACCACCAACAGAAAACATGTGTGCAAAGCGTTTCTCTCGTTTAGGACAGACAGAAATAATATGCAAGGCATCTCCACAGAAAAAACACAACTTATTACGCCTTCTGAACTCCTGACGCTGCTCTCTGGAAAAAACTCTATCACATTGCATAGGTTCAGACATTTGTTCAACAGGTGGCAACACCTCTCGTGCAGCTTTGCGTTCGCGCAAACGCCGATCAACCTGAATGGCTAATGACATAGAATCGTCAAGACCAGAGGGAACAGGAAATCCCACCATAGTATCTTTTACGGCTTCTGACAACCCCTTCCGAAAGAGAGCAGCCAAGGCATTATCATTCCAGGTAGTAAGTACTGCCCACTTTCGGAATTTTTGACAGTACAATTCTGCAGAATCACGACCCTGGTTCAATGCCAGCAGGGTCTTTTCAGCCTGATCAATGGCATTAGGTTCGTCATACAACAACCCCAAGGCCTGAAAAAATGCGTTCACATTAGTCAGAATAGGATCATCTGGTTTCAAAGAAAACGCCCAATCCTGGGGATCGCCACGGAGCAAAGAGATGACAATTTTAACCTGCTGCGTGGAGCTCCCTGACGAGTTAGGCTTCAAGGCAAAAAATAATTTACAATTATTTTTGAAATTCAAAAATTTAGACCGATCCCCAAAAAATACATCAGGTGTAGGAATCTTTGGTTCAGCAGCATGTGAATGAGCAAGGTAGGCGGAAATTCCCCGCACTTCCGCAGCGAGCTGCTCCACACGATCAGACAATTGCTTTATCTCCATTGAGAGAAAAAAAAAATTCCCCCTACGGCCTCAGAGATATAGAGGAAAAAATATACACACTTTTTTTTTTTTTTTTTTTTATTTACAATTCTTTCCTGCTATTGAGTACCCTAGGATCTGCGGTATGGCGGGTGATTCTGTTATGATTGAGTCACCATAGGAGGCAGACACAAAAATAGAAGCTACGTCCAGAAAACCAGAGAAGTTGGCAACTATCAGATTGCAGACCCCTGAACCTATCAACACAACTAGCAGTAGCCGTCGGGGGTTCCTACGATGCCCTAGACCCCTCGATCACAGCCGGAGCGCTAACTAGCCTAAAGACAGAAAAGGAAATCTAAACTGCCCCAGAGCAGACCCCAAAGTAAAAGGCAGCCCCCAACATATAATGACGGTGAAGCAAGATGAAAAAACACTCACACAGATAGAAAAATAGACTGAGCAAAGACGGGGCCCAAGCTAACTAAACAGAACAGGAAAGGAAGGTTGCTGTCTGCAATCTGCCAAAACCCTATCAAAAACATAAGCCAACAAGCTGATATGAAAAAGACCCTGAAGCAGCTAGGCTTCAAAAACTAAATCAGCACTCAGGTATTTTCAGAAGACAGAGCTAAAGGAATTCAGCACACCCCAGCAGGGAATGGCAGAAATCCAGAAAAACAAAGCAAAACAAAGTCAAAGCAAGAATGCAAAAAGCCGAGCAGAAAACTTAGCTTTAGAAGAGCAGGAATTCAGACTGGTCTCCAAGGATCCCACAGAGAAATCACCCGCAGGGCAGAAGGGCGTCGGCAGCCTTATATCCAGTCAGTAACTCCACTCAGCCAGTCATCATCATCAGACTCAGGTGTTTGATAATCAGGCTCACTACCTTTCTTTACCAGAAGAGGGAGTTCCTCGGGCCTCAGTAGTGAAGGGGAAAATGAACTCACAACAGTAATGCATTTACAGCCAACTACTCCACCGGTGTCTGCTGCAGAACCATAAGTGTCCATACAACCTCGGGGACCGGGCCCCAGCCTTGCGCTGAGAACCTATAGGCAGGGTTCATCTTCCAACCCACATCTCCTCTCTGTTCTCTACTCCTTCGTTCCATACTTGACACTCTTTCTTATGGAAACTTAGGTTACAGTTCTATGTCTTTCTACCTTCCTTACTTTCCCATGCCAGCTGGCTCAGGTCACTGAGGCAGCTGCAGCACTCCTTCCTCCATCCCTTCTTCCAGGGATCCTCACTCCTCTCTGAGTGACTTCCTACTCTGCCGACCTTCTGTCAGACTGAACCTGTAATTCTAAACCTTCCCAACCTTTTATATGGATCTAAACTCCACCCACCTCCCAACACATCCAGTGTTCCAAGCAGGGAACCACCAGAGGTGCTCTGCTACTCTCTAAACACTGAGCCGCAATGTGGTTGTGCAGAACTATCCTGTTGTGTGGGGTGCGAGTGCTGGAGTGTGGAAAGGAGCTCCCAACTTACCCAGACGGTGGGGCACCACACCTTAGGAGAAGGTGCAGTACCTCTGTGGCGACTGAACCTCAGGGGCGCCACACATGTGGTTTGAAGCCCTGGAACTGGACGAACCTATGTCGATCCATTTAAACCCCAGCTCACTGTCCAGAAAAGTAGAAACAACCACCATAATTTTGCCCAGATGGATTTCAGCAGACAAAAAAATTGTCTCCTACCCACAGAAGAGATATGTACACCTGGGTTGCTAACCTCCTCGCAACCCGGGCTCCTTAGTTTTCCAAGGGATGTTTACGGTGAGATAGCAAAGGACACGTGACCATGAAAAGGTCCTTTCTATCACAGTTAAAATATATTCTCCTTTGCGCTGAACAACAGACTGCTTTCTAGAACGAGCTGCCCCACCCAAATTCATGGGTTCCTCAGATGACTCAAACCAGGTTTCCTTTGGCCCCGGACCTCCCACACATTAGGGTGTCTCTTTATGTCTCTGGCAAAGATGGTGATCCACCCAGATAGTCAGAGACATGTCCACCTCAAAGGAAACTGGAGTCTCATACAGGGCTAAGACATTGTTCACCCTTACTGATAACCCTTGACAGAACTGGTTATGGAGCGTGTGGTTGTTACACTTAGTGTCAGTGGACCACCTCCAAATTTCTGAGCAGAACCTCCAGCCGGTCTCCCTGCTGAAGCTGATGTAGTATGGATTCAGGCAGGAAGATGCAGTTGGGGTCATTGAGTATATGACCTAGTGCCAGAAAAAATTCCTCCACTGTCTGGAGCGACTGGGAGTCAGGTGAGAGAGAATGCCCATGCTTGGGGGTCACCCTGAAGGAGAGAGATTATTATTGCAACCCGTTGCTCCTCAGTTCCTGAGGAAAAAGGACATAACCTGAAGTGTAGTTTACAGGCCTCCCTGAAAACAGAAAACTTACCACACCACCCAGAGTACCTGTTAGGCAAAGCGATCTTGGGCTCCACTAACGGTTGCCTGAAAGTCATTGTCCCCAAACCTGATGTGTTAAGGTGCTGTAAAACGACAGTGCGTAGATCTGCCAAATCCAGGCTGAGCTGCTGCAGTTGCCCTGTTAAAGCAGTGATCCATAATGGATCAAAAAAAGGTTTCAGTCAGCGCTAATGTCACGACTCTGTTGTCGGGTGTCCTGGGACCAGGGGCTCCTTCCCTGTCCCTAATGCTAGGGGCGCCCTAGCTTGCCCTGTTGCCTGGATTACTTATGATGGTGAAGACGCTGTGGCCACGTACCTTGCCTTATCTCCTGAATCCGCCCTCAATCTGTAGCTTTCCTCCACCAAGGGAAAAAGGGAATAGTAGTGTACCGTAAAACACCAACCAGACTAACAAGGTAATACAAACAGGAATAAAGAAAAATACCAATCATACAAATATACACACATAAACCACAGAGGTAAACACCGGGGAGTGGAGGATAGGGTTAAACCAAAGTAGGAGAAGAAAGGGAATTATCACACACTCAAAACCTAGCAACAGTCACAAATAAATCCACCAAACACCTTCTCCAAAAACAACCACCAACAACCTACAGCCTTGCAGCATAAACTGTACAGACAATGAGTACAAGCCAGGGCCCAGAATATATAGGAGATGGGAGTGGCTAACAGTGCACAGCTGAGAACCTTAATGCAGGAAAGCATCCAGGAGCTCTCAACTGAGCCGATTAACCCCTTTACTGGTAAAAGAAATTTACACAGTTTAATATGAAGGTGAACTGCCTTCAATCAGTGCAGGAGTAGGAGAAATCAGACACTGTGGTCTTCTAGCTCCTCTCTCTCGACATAAACCCATGACAACAGATCCTAATGGGACGTCGACAATATTACCTGTTAGGCCGCAAGTCTCAGATTGGATTCACTCAGCACACTCGTCAAGCTGGTCGACTTCATTCCCCAAAGCATGGCCCCAGTCCCCACTTTGTACTGCATGTTTGGAAATGGCAGCTAACACAAACGTCCCTCCACTACGGCCTGGTAATCTTTCACTCTCTCGGTTCTGACTCTGCTCTCTCGGATCAGCTATCCCAGCTCTGGTCTCTCTCGGTTCCTTTAGTCGGGTCTGGCCTCTTTGGTTTTCATTCAGGTCTGGCCTCTTTGGTTTTCATTCAGGTCTGGCCTCTTGGTTCCTTTACTCAGGTCTGGTCTTTCAGTTCTTCACTCAGATCTGGCATCTTGGTTATGTCACTTGGGTCTGGTCTCTCATAATGGCGGCTATAAACCAACTCCACTGCTCACACAACCGTCCTGCTACAGGTCCACGCACCGACTTCACCACTTCTCTGCCTTCCCGGGCTTTTCATTATTATTAGCTATGCCATCACCTGATGTCTCCACTATTCTTTTCCCTCAGGGGATGTGTATTTCGCTCTTCATTTCTTACTTGTGCAATTCTCACAGCTTTCTCATTTCTTATCATCCTTACCCTTTATACTGAATCGTTTCCTCATTACTTATCACTGTCACACCATAATTTGCTTTCCCCATACTAACAAATATATTCTTTTATTCATATTTTCATATCATATATGTTCACTCCATCTCCCTTCCTTCACTCCCATCATTCTTATTCATCTCACACATCATCACTTATTTTATTATCAAAATCCTTTAATGTTCCATCCTTAGTAACCTTGATGTTATTTCTTTGGTACGTCTATACTTCATCTGCGCATGTGCTACAATTTCGTTCAGGCATTTCTTTACACTTACACTTCTATGTAATTCCTTTTATTTCCCTCGCATGCATGGAGAAGGCTGCAAGCGCGCGCACTCTGGGGCGTCCAGGTTCCCTTGCCAACTGTGTCTCTATGATCCTGGTGACTTCCAGTCACAAGTTTCCTCACATGATCGTGACATCATTGCTTGCATTATGTGGCCACCGGGGATACTAATTAGTGTCGGCATGTGGCGGCCGTCACTCCACGTCTCCTCCCTGTGACTGTCCAGCGCTACTACACCCTCCACATACAGTTTGGCCCTTCGCACGATATAGAGCACAATTATCCCTACTGTCTCTACCCTCTTACGAAGGCATAAGTTGAAACACGCATCGGGGTAGACGCCACTTGAATGATGGAGCTCCTCTGTCAGTGCAAGTCCACTATCTTTACTCTTGGACCATTTCATGGCTTACACTGTTAGGTGATACACAAAAAGAGGTCCATAGCACAATATGAACACTGTCTCACATATACGGTACTCTTCTTGCTGCCTCTGTACTTACAACATATGGATTTTCTTTAAATTGTTCATTGAATATATGGATTTATACCATCACCTAGCACATTTGCACTTTATATAAATTCTTTCATTATAGAATGCATACATATTTTTTTGGCTATGCACATTACTACACCTATGTCTGTGATGATCATGTTTTTGCTGTGCTGGCTATTACGGTTGAGCGACTTTTGTTTTTTTAGGGTCGAGTTTCGTTACATGAAACCCGACTTTTCCAAAAGTCGGGTAGAGCAAAATCGGCCGACTATAGGGAAAAGTCTGAGGAACATCTGTTAGACAGGAGGCGCTTCAGTGAACCACGGTCCTGTGAGTGCTTCCCCCACAAGCGCTAGAAAGGAGACGTTCAGGAAGGTACATGTTGGCGGAGTGTTGGAAGGGAGCTTTCCATTTTGGTCCCGGAGGTTGGCTGAGGTCCTGACCCAGAGGACACAGCACGGAGGCAGGCATCTGTGTAACCTGCAGACTGTGAGTAAAGCTTTGGAACTGCACGCTCTGGTGTCCTACAGTTATTCCAGCACCGCTACATCTGGGTACCAGCACCTACACCGCCTGTGCCTTTCCCCATCACTACATCTACACTTCCCTGGGACTCCAGCTCCACCTGTGGGGAGCTTCACCATCTTTGCTGCACAACACCATCAGTCCCAGAGGATCTGCATGCAGCCTCGGCCTAACATCTATGTTGCCGAACACCACAGGTGGCGTCAAACTATCTATATAAACTCTTTACCATTATACCACGCCATTTACATAGGCGCCCAGGGCCACCGTCCGGGTCACCGCTGCTGTGACACATCCCACTGACACCGACCCGGTACCGAGTACCCCACAGTCCTGGGAGGGCGACCCATATGCCGACTGCTGATCGGGCGGCGTTATTCCCACGAACCTCCAAACAGCGTCCATGAAGGCAAAGTTTTTGGTTTCCGGGGGCAGTATGATTGCAAAACTGAACCTTGAAGGAATGTCCAAAAGGGCACCACCAGGAGTGGAGCCTGTGGCTTAATTGGACTCCACCCGGGAAACCACAACCATGCCACCTAAAGAAAAGATGCACACTTTGAAAGCTTTGTCGATTCTGTGTGTGGTGTGGTATGTGTGTTTGTAGTTGTGCTAGCGATTTCTCAGCTTTATTCCGTTAACAGCCGAGACTCCGGCATGCCCCCGCAGTACGCGTCAAGCTTACTAGAGGGATAAGCGAGGTTCTGGCACGTGAGATCGAGCAATAACTGGTCTAGCATTCCCGTACATGTCCAGGGCTGCATGCACGCTACACTGAAAGGACCAGCTTTTGTCATTTACAGGTGCAGATAACCTGCTGAACTCCGTTAGTGATGGGGATCTGGGATTCAGATTATTCCCCGCGAACAAACGATGATTTCCCAGTAAGTTCAGGTCAGCCGCAATTCCGGAGTTAGGCCTAACCGTCATTCCTGAAAAAATTACGTGTCCAAACCACAGGTGCTGTAGCTTGCTTAACAGCTCGGCAGCCGTTCTCAGGCCCAGTATGGATTCAACAACATTGTAGAAAGTTGATAAAGGGTATAGTTTCACCGGATAACATGTATATATGTAGCCTAGTTTACACATTAAAAATATATGTCTAAAGATCAGGAGGCAGACTCAGATGTTCTCAGGCCCAGTATGGATTTGACCAGATTGTACAAAGTTGAGAAAGGGTACTTTATCACTGGATAGCAGGTATATATAGCATAGCTTAAACATGTAAAATCTCTGTGTTCTCAGTATGGATTACACAGCAATCTAAAAAGTGGAGAAAAGGAAATGCATTTGAGGCGTACACAACTATATACTTTTGGTGTTATTTTTAAATCTTCATATATATTTCTGTCTCAGTAATACAGTCCAGCCTCTCCGCAATAGGAAATGAGATGCATACAATTACTGACATAAAGGCTAGTGATTGCAGAAATCTAGGAATTACTATTCACGGGAAAAACTTCCATCACAATTCTCATAGGCGATGCTGACCCTCAATTAATTTGTGTGTTGAGACAGTGAAAACATTTTTTTGTGAATAAAGTCTTGCTGTATCGCACTTCCGTTGATTCCATCACTGTTACTCATCTCAATCAAATTTTTATCACAGGGAGCGATGTAAACATGGTGCTCACTGGCTATCATGATCTGTCACGTAACTTTGGAGTGCAAAAGACAGAAGCCACAGGCCGTAGGCGATTCTATTTGATTGGCATGAGAGGGCACATTTTAAAATGTGCGCTGGAATGTCACACGTTTGTGAGTAGGAAAACTGTGAAAGCTGATGATAAACCACCACTGCATGTCATTGTGAGTCGACGTCAATAAGAAATGGAAGCCATTGATCATCTGGAGCTAGAGCCCGGCCAGCAGGACAGGGCATAGCTACATCTTAACCATCATCTTTCAGTTCAATCAATTTGTAGTGGCACTCCCAGTGAAGGATTTGACAGCCCAGACTACACAGCGGAGGAGCAGGGAGAGGTAAACATTGCAAATGCTGGGGCCCTGCCCAAGCAAGGGGGGCACACTCGTGGGCGTCGGCACTGGCACTGGGCCCCTCATAGTACAGCGGTCTATCTGACGGCGGGTGTGCACCACCACCATCAGAGACACTTGATTGCACTATGAGGGACCCTGTGCCAGTGCCCATGCCCAAGAGTCGGCCTACCCACCTGTCCAGGGCAACGGCACTCGCACGGTTTCGGGTGCTAGGTGGTGATCCCGGCCATGGGGGGGGCAGCCCAGTTAGGGCGGTTTACAAAGTGGCATATGTTCATGTGGGACATTCAGCTGCTGCAAAAGGCGAAATAGGTCAAGTTCGCGGAATAGGAGGAGGACCAAAGCAAGCCATTTTTCTGGCAACCTATGTGTGATCAAGGGAAGGTGGGACAAAATCCTTGGAAACCCATGCATGGTTCATTTTAATGAAGGTTAGATCATCCGCATTTTGGGTTGACAGACGGGTCCTTTTTGCTGTCAGGATTGATCCAGCTGCACTGAAGAATCTTTCCGATAGCACACTTGCAGCTGGGCAAGCGAGCTCCTGTAAGGCATATTGTGCCAATTCAGGCCAGTTGTCCAGTTTAGCGGCCCAATAGTCAAAGGGGAATGACCTGTGCGGGAGAACATCGATATGGGAGGAAAAGTAGTTTGTAACCATAGTTGACAACTGCTGTCTCCTGTCACTTTCCATCGATGCAGTATTACCAGTTGTGTGAGCGGTACTTGAAAAATCAGTCCACAGCGTTGTCATGAAACCCCTGTCTCCAACGCCACTTCTGCTGTGTGCACCACGAACACCTCTGCCAAGCTGCCCCCGGCCCGTACGGCTCGTGTGAGAACCATCACCGCTGCTGTGTGCTGGGAATGCCTCAACCAACCGGTTTACCAGAGTTGCTTGTTTATTAGCCAATATTAGGTCAAGGTTCTCCTGTGGCATGATGTTTTGTAATTTGCCTTTATAGCGTGGATCCAGGATGCTGGCCAACCCGTAGTCGTCATCGTTCATCATTTTGGCAATGCGGGGGTCCCTTTTAAGGATCTGCAAGGCATAATCTGACATGTGGGCCAATGTTCCCGGTGTCAATGATGCACTGCGAGTGCTGGTTGGAGGAGCACTTTCTGGCAAATCCACATCCCTCCAGTCACGCACAAACCCTGTACCAGACCTTGCCACGCCAACATTTTCACTTGCCCCACGAGATGCATCCTCCTCCCCTAAGTAATCATCCTCATCATCATCCTCCTCCTCCTCTTCTTCGTCCACCTCGTCCAGGAGAGGTACCTGAGCAGACAATGGCTGAATGTCATCAAGGATTCCCTCCTCCTCTTCCTCCTCATCAACATTGACTTCAGACGCCTGCTCCTTAAGGTGCGTCAAAGATTGCATGAGCAGACGCATAAGTGGGATGCTCATGCTTAGGATGGCGTCGTCTGCGCTTACCAGCCGTGTGCATTCCTCAAAACACTGAAGGACTTTACAGAGGTCTTTCAGCTTCGACCACTGCACACCTGTCAACTCCATGTCTGCTCTCAAAGTGCCTGGCCGTGTATCCTCCCACAAATGCATTATGGCCTGCCTCTGCTCGCACAGCCGCTCAACCATGTGCAGGGTGGAGTTCCACCTTGTTGCAATGTCGATAATGAGGCGGTGGTTGGGAAGGTGGAGCAATCGCTGCAGCTTCTGCATACGAATGGAGTGTACAGGCGACCGGCGGATGTGCGCGCACAGTCTTCGCACCTTCTGGAGCAGGGCTGTTAACTCCGGATAATTGTTGAGGAAGCACTGCATCACCAGGTTCAAGGTGTGAGCCAAGCAAGGTATGTGGCTAAGTTTTGAAAGGGCTATGGCTGCCACAAAATTACGGCCGTTATCACTAACTACCTTGCCTGCCTCAAGAAGTATACTGCCCAGCCATGACTCAGTTTGTCGCTGAAAGTACTCGGCCAGCACCTCCGCGGTATGTCTGTCGCCCAAACACATCACCTGCAACACAGCCTGCTGACGCTTTCCACTAGCTGCTCGATAGGGGGACACCTCGTGTGCAACAGTGGCAGCTGCAGATGGAGTGCTCGTACGACTGCGCTCTGTGGACGAGCTTTCGCTTCTGGAGGAGGAGGAGGGTCGAACGCCTACAGCCAACTGTTTCCTATACCATGGGCTAGGCAGCACTGTCCCACCACCGCTGTCCCCTGTGGACCCTGCATCCACCACATTTACCCAGTGCGCAGTGATGGATGCGTAACGGCCCTGGCCATGCCGACTGGACCATGCATCTGTTGTGAGTTGCACCTTTCCACTCACTGACTGCTTGAGTGCATGGACAATGCGGTCTTTCACATGATGGCGGAGGGCTGGGATGGCTTTGCGAGAGAAGAAGTGGCGACTGGGTAGGTCATAGCGTGGTACTGCATTGACCATGAGTTTGCGGAAAGCTGCGCTTTCCACCAACCGATAGGGTATCATCTCAAACGAGATTAGTTTGGCAATGTGGGCGTTCAAACCCAGTGTACGCAGATGAGAGACTGAGTACTTTCTTGACCTACTCAGAGTCTCTGGGAGGGTGCGCTGGACTTGAGAGCTGCATATGGTGGAACTAGCGGTGGACAGGGCGGACTGAGAGAGGGTTGATGATGGTGATGGAGTTGGTGTTCTTTCTGATGGCCTAGATTCAGTCTTTCGTTGATATAACAGTGGGATTCCCTGACTGCTTTGGCCTTGCAACGACACCTCAACATTTGCTGCTCTGCTAACCGGTGGGCTTACAGTGGGGGAAACAATGTAGCGTTGCTGACTACCTTCTTTGTGATCAGTTGCACATGTGGTACTTGAGGTTTGGTGTTGTGTCCACGCTTGCAAGTGCATGCTGGTTAAATGTCTAAGCATGCAACTGGTATTCAAATTTTTCAGATTTTTCCCTCGGCTAAAGGTCTTTGCGCACTTCTTACAGATAACCTTGGCCTGATCATGAGGATTTTGTTCAAAAAATTGCCACACCGCACTCTTCCTACTTTGGAAGACATTTTGCGGCCTAGCACGCTGTGCTATTTTGACCGTCTGGACAAGCTGTCCAGCAACTCTTTTGATTTTTGGAACCTGTCTTTCGAGTGCTCCGGGCCTGCCAGATAACAGCTGTTGCGATGTCGATGTCTGCTGTGGATGCTCCTCCTCCTCATCTGAGCTATTGGAAGCAGCACCCTCTTCCCCCAATGGATGCCAATCTGGGTCAACAACTGGGTCATCCTTCACCTCCTCTTCAATGTCATGTGCACCTTCCTCTGTGTCACCGTGTATGGTGGTATAGTATGCGGGAAGGGGCACCTGAATCTCATCAGGGTCAGAATCTGGCTCATTACACTGCGAGGACAATGTAGTGCTCTGACTGAATGTAGCAGCAGAATCATCTATCAGTGGCTGTGCATCAGTGCACTCCATGTCAGATTCATCTTGGCCTGGGTAATTCACCATTTCACTTGATAACCCAGGCATGGTATGTGAAAACAGCTCCATGGAGTAATCAGTTGTATGGCCTGCGTCATCCTTCAATCTTGGTTGGGGTGAAGGACACAAGGAAAGGTGTGGTTCATGAACATGACCCTCCAATGACGACTCAGTGCTTTTATTTTTTAAAACTTCAGAAGAGGAGGCAATAGAGCTGGAGGCTGAGTCAGCAATGTAAGCCAAAACTTTTTCCTGAAGCTCTGGCTTTAAAAGCGGTTTGCCAACTCCTAGAAAACTAAGCCTTCGAGGCCTTGTGGAGCCAGACGATGACACAGGCTCAACACCTTCTGCATTCGGTCCTATTTTGCTTTTGCCACTACCATCAGATCCACCACCAACACCATCATTACCAACTGGCAACCCCCGCCCAATTCCACCGCCTCTTCCACCAGCCTTCCTCATTTTTGGTAAAAATGTACACAAAATCCCACAAACTATATAGTAATGTAAAACAAGGTACAAGGTGTATATAGGACAGGGGAGATGTAGAATTTCTGAACACACTTGTAGACCCTGTTGGATTGTGTGAGGCCCAGTGAATATCACACCGCTATGTCACAGGCTCAATGTCGCAGGTGTGAAAAATGTCACTATAGGACAGGGGAGATGTAGAATTTCTGAACACACTTGTGGACACTGTTGGATTGTGTGAGGCCCAGTGAATATCACACCGCTATGTCACAGGCTCAATGTCGCAGGTGTGAAAAATGTCACTATAGGACTGGGGAGATGTAGAATTTCTGAACACACTTGTGGACACTGTTGGATTGCGTGAGGCCCAGTGAATATCACACCGCTATGTCACAGTCTCAATGTCGCAGGTGTGAAAAATGTCACTATAGGACAGGGGAGATGTAGAATTTCTGAACACATTTGTGGACACTGTTGGATTGTGTGAGGCCCAGTGAATATCAAACCGCTATGTCACAGGCTCAATGTCGCAGGTGTGAAAAATGTCACTATAGGACAGGGGAGATGTAGAATTTCTGAACACACTTGTGGACACTGTTGGATTGTGTGAGGCCCAGTGAATATCACACCGCTATGTCACAGTCTCAATGTCGCAGGTGTGAAAAATGTCACTATAGGACAGGGGAGATGAAGAATTTCTGAACACACTTGTGGACACTATTGGATTGCGTGAGGCCCAGTGAATATCACACCGCTATGTCACAGGCTCAATGTCGCAGGTGTGAAAAATGTCACTATAGGACAGGGGAGATGTAGAATTTCTGAACACACTTGTGGACACTGTTGGATTGTGTGAGGCCCAGTTAATATCACACCGCTATGTCACAGGCTCAATGTCGCAGGTGTGAAAAATGTCACTATAGGACAGGGGAGATGTAGAATTTCTGAACACACTTGTGGACACTGTTGGATTGTGTGAGGCCCAGTGAATATCACACCGCCATGTTACAGGCAGAAATTGGCTAGTGTATGACAAACTGCAAGGTGTATATAGAATTGGGCAGAATAGGAATCTCCCTAGAGAGGTCTGTAAGAACGGAACATGTCCTCGACTTATTCTTACAGAGTCACACACAGATAGCTTCACTGTGGCCGTGATAACAGTCATTACACGGTACTGAGAGAGGAGCGTGCACGTACACCCCTGTCCGGTGTCCGTAAAATTGTCAAGCTCCGTGTTTTTTAAGTATACGGACTGACACATGCTGTCTCTCTATAGTTTTGAATGTGATCAAACAGCAAATATACTTAACTGTTTGAAAAACAGACAAAACTAGACGGTGGAGGTCTGTAAGAACGGAACATGTCCTCGACTTATTCTTACAGAGTCACACACAGATAGATTCACTGTGGCCGTGATAACAGCCGTTACACGGTACTGAGAGAGGAGCGTGCACGTACACCGCTGTCCGGTGTCCGTAAAATTGTCAAGCTCTGTGTTTTTTAAGTATACGGACTGACACACGCTGTCTCTCTATAGTTTTGAATGTGATCAAACAGCAAATATACTTAACTGTTTGAAAAACAGACAAAACTAGAAGGTGGAGGTCTGTAAGAACGGAACATGTCCTCGACTTATTCTTACAGAGTCACACACAGATAGCTTCACTGTGGCCGTGATAACAGCCGTTACACGGTACTGTGTGAGGAGCGTACACCGCTGTATGGTGTGAAAAAATGCACGCTCAGTACCTCACCAGGACAAGAAAAAAAAAATTGGATTGCTTTTAAAAAAGCAGTTTGCAGAACAGTGGGAAACAGCAATGCAGCTATCAGGAAGCCTTATAAGGCAGCCTAACAACCAACACAGCTGATCCAGCAAAATATAGCCTTCACTTGCACTGCACACCCAGTGACTGGTGTGTTGTACAGGCAAAATCGCTAGCAGCAGAAGCAGTTTTTGGTGTCTTCTTCCCTGCCTAACGCTCTCCCTACAGAATCATCATCAGCAGCAGCTCTCCCTATTCTGAGACCAGCATGAGTAACATGGCGGTCAGCGTGCACGCCCTTTTATACCCCCTGTGACGCCCCCCAAAGCAAGCCAATCACTTGCATGCCCTTCTCAAAGATGGTGGTGACCCCTGCCTATGTCATCACGTTGCCCACAGTGTCCGTGGACACTTGGCTGAAAAAGGGCGGAAAACAAACTTTTGAAACGCGACTTTGGCGCTAAAGTGGCCAAGCTCGTGGCCGACCTCACCCTAGGGTCGGGTTTCGTTTCATGAAACCCGACTTTACCAAAAGTCGGCGACTTTTGAAATTTTTCGACCCGTTTCGCTCAACTCTACTGGCTATATTGGCTCTCCTTCCAGGACGATTTCACTATCCTGAGTGCACGTCCTTGTTTTTATATACATTTTTACAAGTAACTTTTATCACTGTTCTGTAACCCTGTCATTACCTGGTTTCAATAAAGCTATATTTGTTATTAACATCATTTGCACTAGGACTTTTTTGGTCGGTTTTTCCTTCATTTCTTCTTTTCATGTATTTTTACTGAATGTCCCCCATTTTTTTTAGTCTTAACATAGTCCGGTCTGTTAGGTTTTATTGTTTATAATATAAGATACCTATATTAAAATCGCAATGTGTGAACATAGCCTTAAGTTGTTTAACCCCTTTCCTACATTGAACGTAATATTCCGTCCATGTGAACTGGGCCCTAAATCCCATGAATGGAATATTACGTCTAGCGCGATCAGCGGCGCCCACATGATGAGCGCCACTCATCGCGGCCGGGTGTCAGCTAATTATCACAGCTGACACCCGGCACAATGTGTCAGGAGCGGTCACGGACTGCCCCCAACACGTTAACCCCTTGCACACCGCGATCAAACACAATTGCGGTGTACCGGGGGTTAAAGGGAAGCATCGGCAGGGAGGGGGCTCCCTCCGTGCTTCCCTGAGCCCCCCACAGCAGCGCAATGTGCAGCGGGGGTCTCTTTCCCTGCAGGTCCCCAAATCCAATATGGCGACGGGGACCTTCGGGGGCCTGTAGGGAGCTGACTTCCTCAGTGCCTGCAAAGCGCAGGCATGAGGAAGTCTGCGTCTATGCCTGTGACAGATCAGCGATCTGTCACAGTGATCTGTGATGTGACAGATCAGCGATCTGTCACAGGACAGTGATGTCCCCCCTGGGACAATGTAATAAAGTTAAAAAA
The DNA here is from genome assembly GCF_039654945.1 of Dendrobates tinctorius. NCBI lineage: Eukaryota > Metazoa > Chordata > Amphibia > Anura > Dendrobatidae > Dendrobates > Dendrobates tinctorius. The sequence continues at coordinate 14,592,899 of NW_027361802.1, forward strand.
AAAGTGCAAAAATAATTTTAAAAAATCGCTAATTAAATTAAAAAAAAATATTCCCAAATAAATTCATTTTTTGGAAATAAAAAAACAAAACAATAAAAGTACACATATTTGGTATCGCCGCATCCATAACGACCCACCCTATAAAACTGTCCCATTAGTTAACCCCTTTAGTGAACCCCTTAAAAAATAAAAATAAAAAACTAAGCAAAAAATAATGATTTATTATCATACCGCCGAACAAAAAGTGCAATAACGCGTGATCAAAAAGACGCATATAAATATCCATGGTACCGCTGAAAACGTCATCTTGTCCCGCAAAAAAAGAACCACAATACAGCATTATCAGCAAAAAAATAAAAAAGTTATAGCTCACAGAATAAAGTGATGCAAAAATAATTATTTTTTATATAAAATTGTTTTCATTGCATAAAAGCGCCAAAACATAAAAAAAGACATAAATGAGGTATTGCTGTAACCGTACCGACCTGAAGAATGAGACAGCTTTATCAATTTTACCGCACGCAGAACGGTGTAAACGCACCCCCCAAAAAAAATTCATGAAGCGCTGGTTTTTGTTCATTCTGCGTCCCAAAAATCGGAATAAAAAGCGATCAAGAAATGTCACATGCCCGAAAATGGTACCAATAAAAACGTCAACTCGTCCCGCAAAAAATAAGACCTTGCATGACTCGGTGGGTCAAAATATGAAAAAATTATAGCACTCAAAATGTGGTCATACAAAAACTCTTTTTACAATAAAAAGCGTCTTTTAGCGTGTGACAGGTGCCAAAAATAAAAACCGCCATAAATAGTAAATCAAACCCCCCGTTATCACCCCCTTAGTTAGGGGAAAATAATAAAATTAAAAGAAAATGTATTTATTTCCATTTTCCCATTAGGGTTAGGGTTAGGGCTAGGGTTAGGGTTAGGGCTAGGGTTAGGGCTAGGGTTAGGGCTAGGGCTGAGATTAGGATTAGGGGTGTGTTGGGGTTAGGGCTGGAGTTAGAATTGGGGGGTTTCCACTGTTTGGGCACATCAAGTGCTCTCCAAATGCAACATGGTGTCTGATCTCAATTCCAGCCAATTCTGCGCTGAAAAAGTCAAATGGTGCTCCTTCCCTTCCAAGCTCTGTCATGCGCCCAAACAGTGGTTTACCCCCACATATGGGGTATCAGCCTACTCAGGACAAATTGTAAAACAACTTTTGGGGTCCAATTTCTCCTGTTACCCTTAGGAAAATAAAAAATTGGGGGCAAAATATCATTTTTGTGGAAAAAAATGATTTTTTTATTTTCACGCCCAGGCGTTATAAACTTCTGTGAAGCACTTGGGGGTTCAAAGTGCTCATCACACATCTAGATAAGTTCCTTAGGGGGTCTAGTTTCCAAAAAGGGGTCATTTGGGGTGGTTTCCATTGTTTAGGTACATTAGGGGCTCTCCAAAGGCAACATGACACCCGCAGACCATTCCATCAAAGTCTGCATTCCAAAACCTCACTACTTCCCTTCCGAGCCCCGACGTGTGCCCATACAGTAGTTTTCTCCCACATATGGGGTATTAGCATACTCAGGAAAAATTGGACAACAACTTTTGGAGTCCAATTTCTCCTGTTACCCTTAGGAAAATGAAAAAATTGGGCACTAAATGATCATGTTTGTGGAAAAAATACAATTTTTTTATTTTCATGCCCGGGCATTATAAACTTCTGTGAAGCACTTGGGGGTTCAAAATGCTCACAACACATCTAGATAAGTTCCGTGGGGGGTCTAGTTTCCAAAATGGGGTCATTTGTGGGGGGTTTCCATTGTTTAGGTACATAAGGGGCTCTCCAAAGGCAACATGACACCCGCAGACCATTCCATCAAAGTCTGCATTCCAAAACCTCACTACTTCCCTTCCGAGCCCCGACGTGTGCCCATACAGTAGTTTTCTCCCACATATGGGGTATCAGCATACTCAGGACAAATTGGACAACAACTTTTGGGGTCCAATTTCTCCTGGTACCCTTGGGAAAATAAAAAAAATTGGTGACTAAAAGATCATCTTTGTGAAAAAAATACGATTTTTTTATTTTCACGCCCGGGCATAATAAACTTCTGTGAAGCACTGGGGTGTTCAAAGTGCTCACCACACATCTAGATAAGTTCCTTGGGGGGTCTAGTTTCCAAAATGGTGTCATTTGTGGGGGGTTTTCACTGTGTTGGTACATCAGGGGCTTTCCAAATGCGACATGGTGTCCGATCTCAATTCCAGCCAAAAACGTCAAATGGCGCTGCTTCCCTTCCGAGCTCTGCCATGCGCCCAAATAGTCATTTACACCCACATATGGGGTATCAGCATACTCAGGACAAATTGTACAATAACTTTTAGGTCCTGTTACCCTTGGGAAAATAAAAATTGGGGGTGAAAAGATCATTTTTGTGGAAAAAATATGATTTTTTAATTGTACCGCTGTACGTTATAAACATCTGTGAAGCTCTTGTGGGTTCAAAGTCCTCACCACACATCTAGATAAGTTCCCTGGGGGGTCTAGTTTCCAAAATGGGGTCTCTTGTGGGGGGTTTCCACTGTTTAGGTACATCAGGGGCTCTCCAAACGTGACATGGCGTCCGATCTGAATTCCAGCCAATTTTGCATTGAAAAAGTCAAACGATGCTCCTTCCCTTCTGAGCTCTGCCATGCGCTTAAACAGTGGTTCCCCCCACATATCAGGTAACAGTGTACTCAGGACAAACTGCACAATAACTTTTTTCCAATTTCTCCTGTTACCCTTGGTAAAATAAAAAAAATTGAACCTGAAGTATTTTTTTTGTGAAAAAAGTTAAATGTTCATTTTTTTTAAAATATTCAAAAAAATTCCTGTGACGCACCTGAAGGGTTAATAAACTTCTTGAATGTGGTTTTGAACACCTTAAGGGGTGCAGTTTTTAGAATGGTGTCACTTTTGGGTATTATCTATCATATAGACCCCTCAAAGTGGCTTCAAATGTGATGTGGTCCGTAAAAATAAAATGGTGCTGCAAAAATGAGAAATCGCGGGTCAACTTTTAACCCTTATAACTTCCTAACAAAAAAATATTTTGGTTCCAAAATTGTGCTGATGTAAAGTAAACATGTGGGAAATGTTACTTATTAAGTTTTTTGTGTGCCGTATCTCTGTGATTTAAGACCATAAAAATTCAAATTTGGAAAATTGCAAAATTTTAAAAAATTTCGCCAAATTTCTGTTTTTTTCACAAATAAACGCAAGTTATTTGAATGAAATTTTATCACTAACATGAAGTACAATATGTCACAAGAAAACAATGTCAGAATCACCGGGATCCATGGACGCATTTCAGAGTTATTACCACAAAAAGGAACAGTGGTCAGAATTGTAAAAATTAGCCCGGGAGTTAACGTGCAAACCACCCTTGGTAGTGAAGGGGTTAATATTGATTTCAGTGATCCAAAGATCCCTAAGACAATACCATCCATGATTTTATTTGAAAAAACAAAAATGCATCCTTATGACCCTTAAATCCAATTTGCATAATAATTTATAACAGTGTATTTTTGTAAAATATTTTCTATATTCTAAAGTAATAATATATAACTTACTTACTGCAGAAATGGATGAAGTTCAAAAGAGATTTTGAAAATTTTAAAACTGCCTGCATACCATGGGAAATGAAAATTAAGGAAATTGAAAGTAAGTGTATTTATTTATTATTCAACAATAATATGTCGTAAACTGTTTATTAATAACAAATAAAAAAGAAAAACATTACTCCAAGTTCTATCGGATGGTCAGATTTCCAATGGTTTAAACGAGTTGTTTCAGTAATGCATTATTTTTAATAAAAAAGTCGATGCATAAAATCATGTAAATTTTTTTTCTGCACACGACCGCTTTCTCTCCATTCAAGAAAAACGGTCCTATTAGTGTGATCAGACTCTGTTTGATTAGAGTGGCATCAGTTTTTGCTGAACATGAAGAGAAAAAAGTTTCTTTTCCTTCTCCATTATGTCAGTCCATGAAAATTGTACTGCACTTAGGTGTCAACTGAGTGCGGTCCGATGTCATTCATTGACCCATTGACTTGCATTGCCATTTTTAATTGATACTCAGATCAAAATCGTACATGTCTCTGAATTTATCCTTGTATCACTTGGTCAAAGGAAAAATTTGGACATGTGCTCAGCCCCCAAAATATCATGGGTGCGAGTGCTATCTGTGGCTTTTACTTGTCTGAGATTATCGGGTGTGTGCATGAGCCCGTGACCTTTCTGGCATTTTTTAAAAAAATGTCCTCCTTTGTTAGCAATCAGAAATGTGTGCAATAAAATACTTATTGGTCATTGTCTTCTGCTGTTTCAGTCCTCTCTTGCATCATGTGGCCACAAGTGTGACTTGCCAGCTCACAGTGTCTCCTGTGTGGACCGGAGGTCACCTCCTCAATGCACATTTATGAGACTTAGGCCAGAGTCACATATTCTCTAATGAGAAAGACTAAAGGCCCTTTTACATTTAGCGATGCACCAGCGATCCGACCAGCGATACGACCCGGTCAGGATCGCTGGTGCATCGCTAAATGATCGCTAGTGAGCTGTCACACAGGCAGATCTCACAGCGATGCACCAGCGATCCGACCAGCGATACGACCCGGTCAGGATCGCTGGTGCATCGCTAAATTATCGCTAGTGAGCTTCCACACAGGAAGATCTCACAGCGATGCACCAGCGATCCGACCAGCGATACGACCCGGTCAGGAAGCTGACGACGAGAAATGGAGCCGCCCGATCTCGCGCGATCAGCGATGGACAGCGGGGGAGCCGGTCGGAGGTAAGTATCACACATAGCGATATCACTAGCAATATCGCTATAACGTCACAAAATCAGTGACGTTTTAGCGATATTGCTAGCGATATCGCTATGTGTAAAACCCCCTTAAGACCTATTATACTAATGACGCTTGTGATTTCTTGCCTGAGAGAATCACAGCACAGATGCGGAGGAGACGGATAACTTAATTTCACCATCTTCTCCATAGCCTGTGTCAGCGTAAATCAAACACCACTCATAGACTTGAATAGGTGTTCATGCTGTGGTCAACATGAGAAAAAAAAATTGCAGATCTGCACTGCCCCATGGTATAACATTGGTCCGAGTTCTCTCAGCCGTGTCATATGCTCGTGTGAGCGAGCCCTCAGAAACAAGCTCTCATAGGATTACATTAAGAATGGAGCTAACAATCTGCTATGTGAGTCGGCCTGTCAGTGCTGAGGTCACATGATATAGAAGCTGAAGTAGTGCAGGAAACGGCAGGTGACAGCGATCAGTACATATTTTAATGCACATACTTTACACATATTACTGATTAGTAACAGAGGGGCCAAGAAAAAACCCACTAGAGTGGTTTTTAACTTGAGAACTATGTTGTATAGTTCCTTGAGTAAAGCAATTAACCTGATATGCTCAGTCTAAGGCCGGGGTAACACTTGCGTGTGTAATGTGAGAAACTTGCGCGAGTCTTGAGCATCAATGCCTGGTGCTGCCGCCGGCACTCGGGACCGAAGTGTGCGGCTGCATAGAAATACATGCGCCGGGAGACTCGCATGACTTTCTCGCATCACACTAGCAAGTGTGACCCCGGCCTAAAGGAGAATATTAATAACATAATGCATTTTCTTTTGAAAATTGTATATACAGTAGCATACATGGCTCCACTGATATCAATAGCAATCGTATTTGTTCTGTAGTAATGCGCATGAGGCCTAATGTCAATGATAACTAAACAAAAGAGGAGGAAATATAAATGAAAGGGGTTGTTCCATTTTATTTAAGTTTCTGCTTTAAAACAACAAACTCAACAAACTGCACTGTACTCACTTTCCCTGGATCCGCTAGCAATTGTCCACCACTGCTCATAGTTTTTAGTATTGATTGCAGCACTGACATCATCATGACAGTGTGGCAGCCAATCTGTGACCTCAATGAGTCTGCCAATGTAAACAAAATGCCCCCATCAGAGCCGCTAAGCTCAATGATTGGCTGTTGCACTGTCAATGTGATATCGGTACGACAGTCAATGCCGGAATCCGGGAGCAGCGGCGAAGACTCACCAGGGGAACCAGCAAAGACTCACCAGGGGAACCAGCAAAAACTCTCCAAGGGAACCAGCGAAGACTCACCGGGGAACCAGCGAAGACTCACCAGGGGAACCAGCGAAGACTCGCCAGGGGAACCAGCGAAGACTCGCCAGGGGAACCAGCGAAGACTCGCCAGGGGAACCAGCGAAGACTCACCAGGGGAACCAGCGAAGCCTCACCAGGGGAACCAGCAAAAACTAACCAAGGGAACCAGCGAAGACTCACCAGGGGAACTAGCAAAGACTCACCAGGGGAACCAGCGAAGACTCACCAGGGGAACAAGCAAAAACTCACCAGGGGAACCAGCGAAGACTCACCAGGGGAACTAGCGAAGATTTGCCAGGAGACCCGGTGAAGGAGACTACAATACGGTTTGTTGTTTTGTAGCAAACTTCAGCCAGGGTAAAAACTTATTGAAAGAGAACAACCCTTTAAAGCTAGAAATTTACTAATGAAAGACTTTATATTTTTGTGTGCATAACAATTAGTCTTTATTAGTAAAATGACCTTAACTATCTTAAAATTGATACTGTATTAGAAATAATTCATCACATAAAGCCAATGTTATGTGTGTAGTCAATTATTATGAATACTAATGCTTTCTTTTTAATTAAAGGTCACTTTGGATCATCTGTAGCATCTTATTTCATATTCCTTAGGTGGATGTATGGCGTTAACTTAGTTCTCCTAGGCATAGTGCTGGGACTGGTTTGCATTCCAGAGGTAACGTACTAGTTAAAAAGCAAAATATGTTCAGTATCTGTTTAAATGAATAGATCAATAACTAGACTGCGAGAGCAAGGCAATATATGAAAATGACATATAAAATAAAGAAATATATAAATAAGCCTAGTGGGTGGGGACATGCAAAGAAGGAACTTAAAAGGGTCATACTGGGTATACATTGCTAGAATTAACCCCTTCACTAGCCAGCAATTTTCCTTTTTTGATTTTTTGTTTGATCTTCTTTCAAGAGCTATAGCTGTTTTTATTTTTCTGTCAATATAACCATGTGAGAGTTTTTTTGTGGAAAAAGTTGTACCTTTTCAATGACACCATTCATTTTATCACATAGTGTACTGGAAAGTGGGAAAAAATTGTAAGTGTGTTGAAATTGCAAATAAAGTGCAATTCCACAATTTTTTTTTCTATTTACCATGTACACTATATGTCAATATGATTCCCCAGGTCACGATGAATACATAGATATCAAACATGTATAGTTTTTGGTACACAAATTCAGAAATTGGAAAAAAAAATTGTTTTATCTTCATTTTATGAAACCCATAATGTCTTCATTTTTTAGGATATGTGAGAGCTTATTTTTTGATACCATGTTTGGGTGCTAGATACAATGCTCTGATCATAATTCTGGCATTTTGAATTTATTTCTTGTTACGCCGTTTACCGATCTGAATAATTTATTTTATATTTTGATGGATTGGACATTTCTGAATGCAGCAATACCAAATATGTGTATTTTTTATTTTTAGTGGGGCAAAATGAAGGTGATTTGAATATTAGGGAGATGGGAGAAAGTTCCACAAAGTCAACAATCACTGCAGCCCTCCACCAGTCGGGCCTTTATGGCAGAGTGGCCCGATGGAAGCCTCTCCTCAGTGCTAGACATATGAAAGCCCGCATAGAGTTTGCTGAAAACATATGAAGGACGGGGGCGTGGCTCTGGCAGAAACAGAGCAGGACGTGAGGTGGTTGTGCTCCCACTCTGAGGCCACAAAAATCCGCTATAAATTGGACTTTTACAAACTAAACGGGCCACGCTACCCCTCCTCTGAAGCCCTGAGAGGGGAGAGAAGCAGCGGACTCACCGGGGTTAAAAAAATGAGAGAAAAAGAGATTCAATCCCGTCTTCATCAAATTAAATACAGCAAAACGTATTCATAAAACAAATCGGTCGAGCGAATCTTATCAGGATCTTACCATTCTCGAACATAAACTAAAAGATGTCTTAAACGTGAGATTAGCCAATACGTTTATGTGCAGTAGACATAGATTCTACATGCACGGTAGCGAAAGTGGCAAACTCACCTCTCAAATGATCAAAAAACAAAAGGAGAGAACATTTATAAAAAATATTCTTACGATGTACAATACAAAATAATATTGTGGTACCGTGTTAGCCAGAAAAATAGATGTAAATACTTATGTCCCCCCAAAAAATTGAGAAAAGTATTCAAGGCATGATACCTTTATTGGCTAACACTAGCTAGCATCACCTCATGTCCTGTTATAATTCCTATTTAAATGTTGCCGTCTCTTCTAAGTAATTCACTTGTAATCCAACCTGATGAAGGGGCCTTCTGAGCCCGGAAAGCTTGCTTACAAATATAATTTCTTTGGTTAGCCAATAAAGGTATCACACCTTGAATACTTTTCTCAACTTTTTTGGGGGACATAAGTATTTACATCTATAAAAAATATTCAAATTAAACCTAACAAGAGTGGTTGAATCTAAGGAGATTGCCGAGGCCTACAGACAGTACTATAAAGCCTTATATAACTTAAATCCCCCAGAATCCATGAAGAAATGTGTGAGGGCTGCAGATAATATATGAGACTACTTAGCTCCCCTTTCTCTCCCAACTATACATCCTAACGAATATGATGCTCTAACCTCTCCAATCACATTTAATGAAATTGAAGATGCCCTAAGAGCTGTGCCTAATGGGAAAGCACCTGGCCCAGACGGCTTCCCAGCCGGATACTATAAGAAATTCTCTGAGGTCTTCCTTCCACACATGGTCTCGCTTTTGAACTCTTTCCTTATGGGAACACCACCACCTCGACAAGCTCTAGAGGCTTACATTGCCATTATTCCGAAGGAGGGGAAGGATGATAGCCTTTGTAGCAACTACAGGCCAATTTCGTTACTAAACAACGATATTAAATTGTGGTCAAAAGTTTTAGCTTCAAGAATCAATGGAGTTTTGGGAAAACTGGTCCACCCTGATCAGGTGGGATTTGTTGAGGAGAGAGAGGGAAAAGACAATGCTACTAAGGTCCTTTATGCCATCTCTTACGCTAAGAATAAGAAGACGTTTCTTACAATCCTGTCAACAGATGCTGAAAAAGCGTTTGACAGAATTAGCTGGAATTATATGAAAATTTGCCTTCCCACCCTCCTTTTATAGATGCCATTATGACACTTTATGTGGATCCCACTGCCAGGGTGGGAGTAAATGGAATTTTCTTAGATATCTTTGAAATAAGAAACGGAACTAGACAGGGATGCCCACTTTCTCATGCCTTGTTTGTTTTGGTAATGGAAACCCTAATACAGAAAATCAGACAAGATATGTCCATTTAAGGTCTTTTGATAGGCCAATCAGTAATTAAACAGCAGCCTTTGCAGACGATCTTCTTCTTCTAACAGCGAACCCTGATATAGCTTTTCCCAGGCTGTAGAAATTGCTATGATGGGAAAAGACTTGGACTTATACCTATGGTCATCTATCGTTCCCCCCTCTCGGGAGTGCAATGAAATAACCATAACTACTCTTTCGATCAGATGCAAACTTATTCTGAACATTCTACCTCACTGTTTCTTTCTAGAGGATATCATACTCAGAGTCCTCCCTTGGCGAATTGACCTTAAATACATAGACACCTATGATCTGTGGGATGGTCTCCCAAATATTCCTATCTCTCATCTCCTGTCTAACAGTATACCATGTGTGGAGGGTTGGCCGAGTGATGCTATAAAGCGTACTAAGGACTTCTTGCAAAAACAGCATGTACACTATATTTTAACATAATTTAAAGCAGATCTGAAGCATTCCTGGGAGTGGTTATTGTTGGAGCTTATGGTTAAGCTCCGCTCTCCTATCTCCAAATTAGTGTCTAAATTATATGCTAATCTTATCAAACCCCCAGAGTGCGTCAAACCTCTTTATGTAACCTCCTGGGAATCGGAGTTAACGTTAGCTCTATCTCACCAAGAAGTGACTCAGGTGCTTGCCAACTCTCACAGGTTTTCTAGGTGCATCCTTTTACAAGAGAATGCATTTAAAATTCTCTCCCAGTGGTACAGGACCCCAAAACACTTATTCCACATTGGACTAAGTGATACACCGCTGTGCTGAAGATGTTCTAAATCAATAGGTTTCCTTGCGCATATTTTCTGGTATTGCCCGGGTATACTAACTTTCTGGAAAGATATCCACCAGTCAGACTTTTATGGCAGAGTGGCCCAACAGAAACCTCTCCTCAGTGCAAGACATATGAAGGCCGGCACAGAGTTTGCTAAAAAAACACATGAAGGACTCCCTGACTATGAGAAATAAAATTCTCAGTTCTGATGAGACAAAGATAGAACTTTTTGGTGATAATTCTAAGCAGTATGTGTGGAGAAAACCAGGCACTGCTCATCACCTGCCCAATACAATCCCAACAGTGAAACATGGTGGTGGCAACATCATGCTATGGTGGTGTTTTTCACCTGCAGGTACAACAAAACTGGTTGCAATTTAAGAAAACATGAATGCTTAACAAAGGCCTCAACCATGAGCTGGAGGTCTACATGTTCCAATAATTTACCATTATGATTTTCAAATAGACATATTATCATTATCTATCTTTTTTCATGCATTTTTCGATATATAATGTTGCGTTCTTAAGATTCACTAGCTTTGAATCTATTCAGCCTTACACATTTTTTAACATGTATTTTTAACCGTGTACTTTTTGCTATACATTTTGTATTAAGTATTTTTATCAGGTCCTGTTTAACGTGTGTTCTCATATTTTATGCACTTTTGAATTTATTGACTACTTTTTGAATATTTTTTGACCATATATTTCTTAATTATTTAGTGACGGGCGTATATATATATATATATATATATATATACACACTTTTTACCCGAGTTTTAAAAAATAAACATTTTATGTGTTTCCACAATTCCTCCTTTTTTATACTTGCATCAATGTTTTTAAATTTTACCTAAATAAAGTTTTTTTTATGCTCAATTAATACGTAGTAATATACCGTACACATATATTTGTATTTGAACACATACATATTTTTTCTATTCCAGTTAATCATATCTATATCCATTTTAATTCTATTTCTCCTCTGATGCCTGATTACCACTCAAGGGTATGTGGAGGTCACTAAGGGAGGTGGGGGTCAACAGGTCAGGTGGGATACCGGGTGAGCTTACGGGCTCTGCACCTGAAACACAAGCACCCTGACCAGGGGCGTACATAGAAATCATGGGGCCCCATAGCAAAAGTCTGAATGGGCCCCCCCCAAAAAAAAAAGAAAAAAAAATCAACAGGTGCTCTTAACTCCAGGCATGCATGTTATAGGTCAAACAATTAATTTTATAGCTAGTTTTTGATTTTTTTTCAGTTCTCAGCATGTATGTGCTGCTGAGAACAATAATAATCTATGCACACAAAACAATCTATACTGATCATCCTGTGAGCATAAGAAATGCCAAAATGGGCTATCTGCTATTGGCCAATAAGTAGCTGATTGATTGTCAATATATATAACACAGACATTTAGTAAGGCAGAGAAGGCAGAATAAATCATTGGTGGCTCAGTTGTGTATATATATATATCTATATATATATATCTATATATATATATATAGATATATATACACACACACCTGCAGTGCATGCAGGGCCCCCTCCACCCTCCACATTGCGTGCAGCCGGGCCCCCCTCCCTAAGGTGCAAAGTGCAGCCAGAGCCATTGTAAATGTAAAGTGCCAGGCTGCCAGCAGACGCTGAATATCAAACACAGGACGCTGTATATCGCACACAGGACGCTGTATATCGCACGCCGGACACTGTATATCGCACACAGGACGCTGTATATCGCACACAGGATGCTGTATATCGCACACAGGACGCTGTATATAGCACACAGGACGCTGTATATAGCACACAGGACGCTGTATATAGCACACAGGACGCTGTATATCGCACACCAGACACTGTATATCGCTGTTTATCACACACAGGACGCTGTATATCGCACACAGGATGCTGTATATCGCACACAGGACGCTGTATATCGCACACAGGGCGCTGTATATCGCACACAGGACGCTGTATATTGCACACAGGATGCTGTATATCGCACACAGGATGCTGTATATCACACACAGGATGCTGTATATAGCATACAGGACACTGTATATCGCTGTATATCGCACACAGGATGCTGTATATCGCACACAGGACGCTGTATATCGCACACAGGATGCTGTATATCACACACAAGATGCTGTATATTGCTGTATATCGCACACAGCACAGGGAGGGGACACATTTAACAAAAAAAATCCACCCCCAGCCAGGCTCACCAAGTCACCATCTTGTGTGTGTCCCTGTCCCTGCGTGAGAGAGGTTCATGATGAATGTTTTCTGTTCCTGCAATGCACGTGGTGTGCTGCTCTCTGGCTGCCAGGAGGTGTGGCGTTCTTATGCAAATCCAACCAGAGACTTCAGCCAACTGCTGACCAGGAAACAAGGAAAGGGGAGCTTCAAGGGGCCCAGCCAGGGGGTATAGATCGCCAGCGGCCGTCGCTTACATTTAATTAAAGGAGATAGTACTGTGTCAGCACAGCACAGCTGCCAAACCGCAGCGGCCGTCGCGGGCCCCCTCACCCATCAGGGCCCCCTCACCTCTCTGGGCCCCATAGCAGCTGCGTGGTCTGCTACTATTGACGGTACACCCCTGACCCTGATGAAGAAGGCAGTTTGAGCCTTTGAAACGCGTTGGTGTGCTTTCTGGCCCTTTTTCAGCCCCATACTGCCAAGCGGTGACGTCACACGCCTAGGTATTCCCCATTTTGCTGGTTCTAAGTGAGCACACAGGGACACTTTCTCCCGGAGCTCCCCTGGTTCTTCCCAGCACCTTCTGCTTTCCCCTCCTCCCCTCCCCGTGTCCTCTTCACCTCACGTGCACTTAGCCAGCAGGCAGGCTGCTCATCACACTTGGACACTTGTGCAACATCATCGTTCCTAGTGTGACTCGGTTATCACCTACATCATCTGTCTGTTTGAGCCACCGTGAGCTTCCATCAATCAGCTTCTATCCAGGTGAATGCCTTCCAGCATCTACCCTTTCATGTTTTAACCCATTGGGCACTTTTCTCTCATGAGCACAACGTTCTATGTTATCAATGCTGTGCGAGCCTGTGGGTTTTATTAAGGTTTTAACCGCTGTATGAGTCTGTGGACCATCTTGTATGTGGCTTCATCAATTTGACTCTTACTGCAATTATTATTATTATCATATCATTTGGTCTGATCCCTTGTCCTATATTATGAGAGTCTGTGGGCTCTCTTATTGTTCTAATCTCACTAGTTAATATGTTCTCTACTTACCGGTAGGACCTCGCAGTATTTATAAATAGTATTTGTTATTTGACCCTATTGTGCTCCGCTCCCTTACCTGCTGGGGACTGCTGGTATCATACACCCCAGTGGGGCTCCCACCATCCAGGCTTGTTGGTAATCAACCAGTTTTCATTGGGGAGTTCTATAGCGCAGGCCAATATTTTGCATGTTATTTATTCTATTTTTGGGCTGACACCGATCTCTTTTTTGGTTTTATTGTTTGAAACATGAATGCTGTCAAGTCCAGAGATATCCTGGATGAAAACCTCTTCCAGAGTGCTCTGAACCTCAGACTTGGCCGAAGGTTCACCTTCCAAGACAATGACCCTAAGCACACAGCTAAAATAACAAAGTAGTGGCTTTAGAACAATTCTGTGACCATTCTTGACTGGCCCAGCCAGAGCCCTGAGCTAAACCCAATTGAGCATCTCTGGAGAGACCGAAAAATAGCTGTCCACCAAAGTTCACCATCCAACCTGTTGGAATTGGAGAGGACCTGCAAGGAATAATGGCAGAGGATCCCCAAATCAAGTTGTGAAATACTTGTTGCATCATTCCCAAGAAGATTCATGGTTGTACTAGCTTAAAAGGGTGCATGAAATATCTGACATGAAATCATAAGATTCTGCCAAGACACCCAAGATCCTACAGGACTGCTGCCAATTCATCATGGCCCCATCATGAGGGACAAGGATCTATCATTCTACAGGAAATAACCTAGAGGTTTTTGGCCCCGGTTGGAAGAATACAGATCTGCTCCATTGACCATTGCTGAATCAAGGATACATTTGGAGAAAGCTAGGTTTGGGACCCACCAGTTGCTTGGCTCCATAGAGATGTTCAGAGAGGCCAGGTTGTGACCCACAGGTCCACTGGCCTTGTACCTTGATTAACTGTCATCTTCCTAAGTTTGTTGTTACCTCATCTCTGTGTGTGTGTGTGTGTGTGTGTGTGTGCGTCACAGGTGGGGTAGTTGACCCTGGGAGCTCTGAAGTAACAGCTGCCATTATCCCGGCATGTCAGCGGAAGGGTGAGACTCTGTAATGTGCACCATCATGGGGAATTTTGCTGGGACTGGTCTACATATTATCTGTCTGTTTTGTGGTTCAATAAAGCATTGCTACATTGTTTTACCCTCACCCTGTGTTGTCTGAGTAGCGTTATGCCCATGTAAAGAGAGAATGGACGTGCATTAGGACGATCCCTGTTCCATGCGGTATCGGTAAGTGAACCTGGGTGCCTGCCGACCCCCGTGTTTCTACATAGCCCACACCATTTAAAAAAAAAAAAATCATTAATTAAATAAAAACATGTACAGTAAGCTGCACACGCACTGCACTAATCATATATGTGACTGACATCTTTATAGCTATTTATTCTATGTGTATATACTATATGTATTCCATGTACAACCCCTGGCAAAAATTATGTAATCACCGGCCTTGGAGGATGCTCACTCAATTGTTTAATTTTGTAGACAACAAGCAGATCACAGACATAGCACAAAATGAAAGTCATTTCAAATGGCAACTATCTGGCTTTAAGAAACACTAAAAGAAATCAAGAACAAAAAATGTGGTAGTCAGTAATTGTTATTTTTTTAAACCAAGCATAAGGGAAAAATTATGGAGTCACTCAATTCTGAAGGAAAAAATTATGGAATCACCCTGTAAATTTTCATTCCCAAAGCTAACTCCTGCTTCAAATTAGATCGGTGATTACATAATTTTTGCCAGGGGTTGTAGTCTATTCTGTTGGGTCCCTCTGTGATTTTACTGTACGTGGCTGCTGAATTGCTGGCCTTTCAAAGGATATAGGCATGTAAAAATCTGAAAATCGGACAGCACTCGCATGGTCTGTATGTCGTGCGTTTTTTTTTTTGCTCACATGCATTGACTTGCATTGGCGTCTCTCGTCCGAGATATGCTATGATTTTTCTTCTCAGTACGAATTCAGCTGAGAAAAAATCGCAGATGAGATGTAACCCATTGAATAACATTGAATAACATAACACTGCACTTGTGCATTTTCACGCAAATGACTATGAGCCCAAACTCAGGCACCTGTGATATGGTAGCTGCAGCCAAACATAGGCTGTGGTGGTCACATTGCAGTTAATAATAATAATAAATTTTATTTCTATAGCGCCGACATATTCCGCAGCACTTTACATTTCAGAGGGGATTTGTACAGACAATAGACATTACAGCATAACAATAATCACATAGATTATAACAAATACCAAGAGGAATGAGGGCCCTGCTCGCAAGCTTACAGTCTATGAGGAAAGAGGTAGACATGAAAGGTGGGTGGTAACAGTTGCCCTGATTGTATGGACCAGCCATAATGTTAAGTGTGTAACAGTACAAACACAGAGGGCTAATGGTAGCATAAAGCATGTGGGAACATGATGCGGGAAACCTGGTTATGGTAAAACTTTTGGCTGTGCCACACGGGGATAGATTAGGTTAATGTGTTGAGGCGATAGGCCAGTCTGAATAAATGCGTTTTCAGGGCACGCTTAAAATTGTGGGGATTGGGGACTAATCCTATTGACCTGGGAAGTGCATTCCAAAGAATTGGCGCAGCACGTGTAAAGTCTTGGAGATGGGAGTGGGAGGTTTGATTATTGAGGATGCTAACCTCAGGTCATCAGCAGAATGGAGGGCACGGGTAGGGTGGTATACTGAAACAAGGGAGGAGATGTAGGGTGGTACTGAGCCATGGAGTGCTTTGTGGGTGAGGGTAATAATTTTATACTGAATTCTGGAGTGGATGGGTAGCCAGTGAAATGACTGGCGCAAGGTAGAGGCATCGGTGTAACGATTCGTGAGGAATATGATCCTGGCTGCATCATTCAAGACAGATTGGAGAGGGGAGAGTTTGGTAAGAGGGAGACCGATTAGAAGAGAGTTACAATAGTTGAGACGAGAATGAATAAGAGAAACAGTAAGAGTTTTTGCAGAGTCAAAAGTAAGAAAAGGTCTAATTCTAGAAATGTTTTTGAGGTGCAGATGACAAGAGCGAGCCAGTGATCGAATGTGGGGGGCAAAGGAAAGCTCGGAGTCAAGTATGACCCCAAGACAGCGGGCATGTTGCTGGGGAGTAATTGTGGAACCACACACAGAAATGGCAATGTCGGGTATAGGTACATTAGTAGAGGGAGGAAACACAAGGAGTTCAGTCTTTGACAGGTTCAGTTTCAGATATAGTGAGGACATAATGTTAGACACAGTGTCTAGACAATCGCCGGAGTTTTCTAGAAAGACTGGCGTGATGTCAGGAGAAGAAGCGTATAATTGGGTGTCATTAGCATAGAGATATTGATGGTACTGGAAACCAAATCTACTGATTGTTTGACCAATAGGGGCAGTGTACAAGGAGAAGAGGAAGGGGCCTAGAACCGATCCTTGAGGAGCCCCAACAGTAAGGGGAAGGTGAGAGGAGGAGGAACCGGCAAAAGATACAGTAAAGGGGCGGTCAGAGAGATAGGAGGAGAACCAGGAGAGAACGGTGTCCTTGAGGCCAATGGAACGAAGCATAGTGAGGAGGAGCTGATGATCCACAGTGTCGAATGCTGCAGAGAGATCCAAGAGAATTAGCATGGAGTAATGACCATTTGATTTAGCTGTTAGTAGATCATTAGAGACTTTAGTGAGGGCAGTTTCAGTAGAGTGTAAAGAGCGGAAACCGGATTGGAGAGGGTCGAGAAGAGAGTTATCAAAGAGATAGCGGATAAGACGGGAGTGGACCAGGCGTTCCAGGAGATTAGAGATGAAGGGAAGATTAGAGACAGGTCTATAGTTAGCGGCACAGTTTTGGTCGAGGGATGGGTTTTTAAGTAGTGGATGTATGATGGCATGCTTAAATGAGGAGGGAAAGAAACCAGAAGAGAGAGAGAGGTTAAATATTTTAGTTAGGTGAGGGGTGACAGCAGGGGAAAGGGACTGGAGGAGATGTGATAGAAATGGGTCACTGGTGCAAGTGGTTGGGCGAGAAGATGCAAGGAGCCTGCTTACTTCTTCTTCTGTGACTGGTTCAAAATAAGAGAGTGAGCTAGATGCAGTGGGGGAGGGAGGACAGTGCATGGTATGAGGTGATTGGGAGATAATTTCCTGTCGGATTTGGTCAATTTTTTCTTTGAAGTAATTGGCCAGATCGTCAGCTCGGAGCTCCATGGTTGGGGCCTGTACTCTTGGGTTGAGTAGAGAATGAAAAGTGTCAAAGAGATGTTTCGGGTTATTGGACAGTGAGGTGATGAGGGTGTTGAAATAGGTTTGTTTGGAGAGGTGTTGTATGTTCTAAGCATAAACTTATAATGGATGAAATCTTCGTGTAGATTGGATATTCTCCACAGACGTTCGGCGCACCTGGAGCACCGCTGCAGGAAACTGTTTGCAGGATGTGCCAGGGTTGTCACCGTCTGTGTTGTGGTGTTCTATTTATAGGGGGTGCAAATTCATCCAGGGCACTTTGAAGTGTTTCATTGTAATGCTTCAATGCAGAATCAGGACATGAGAGGGAGGAGATAGTGGCCAATGAAGACTGCAAGTTCTTCATAAGTTTCTGGGTGTTAATGGCCTGTATGTTTCTATAAGTATGGACAGTGAGGGTGACCTGAGCAGCCTGTCAGTTCTTGATAGAGAATGAAAGAAGATTGTGGTCAGAGAGCGGGAGAAGGGAGTTTGCAAAATCATCCACTGCACAAAGCCGAGAGATCAAGTCGAGGGAGTTTCCGTCTTCATGCGTTGGGGAATTAGTAAGCTGCGAAAGGCCAAACAAGGAGGTTAGAGATAAAAGTTGAGTAGCAGATGGGGAGAGGGGAAGAGCAATGTGGATGATGAAATCTCCCATGATGAGGGTAGGGATGTCACAGGAGAGAAAATGTGGAAGCCAAGTGGCAAAATGATCCAGGAACTGATGGGAGGGGCCGGGAGAACGATACACCACCGCCACTCGCATGGAGAAGTTGGTATAGAGTCTGACGGCATGGACCTCAAAAGTAGGGTAGACTAGTGAAGGTAGTTGAGGGATAACCTGAAAGGTACATTTTGATGATAGGAGCAGACCAACGCCTCCACCTGCTCTATTGTCTGATCTTGGGGTATGAGAGAAGTGTAGTCCCCCGTATGAAAGAGCAGCAGCAGCTGCAGTTGTTCAGGTTGTTCCAAAAATGGCAGAGGCCCAGGCTAAAGTTACCATGCAGGTGAGTGCAAATCTGCACCAAAATGCAAATAATTTGTGGCATATCTCTCACATCAAATGTCCCTGTGCTTTCTGGCAGAATTGTGGACTTTTCCGGCATCCTGACAATATGTGGATCACAGCTCCATTTTCAAATATATTGAATTCTTTTGTCTTGTGACCAGTACAGATTTTTTTTAGCCAATGTAAGGAAACAATGGAAATTTCTATTAAATGGCAGTAAGTTATAATTCTAATTGCCATTAAATATTACAAATGATATTGAAAACTCTGAGGATTTGATACAGAAGGTATATTGGAATATTGTCATATAAAAATTATTTTGTTCAAAGCACCACTCCAGTGGAGTTTTTTTCTCAGTACTGCTAGAGTGGTTCTAAAATGTTAACCCCCTCCTCCCGTTCTTGTATTCTCCTTCTGGTGGTTTCACATTTTACGGATATCGCTCCAGTCCCCCTGCACCATCTTGTGCCCATTACTTCTGACTGGCTGGAAGTCAGAAGTTACATTACAAGAGCTCAATGCAACTCTGAGAGATGTATTGAAAAGTGACCTCCGATGTGCTCCATGAAACACATGAGCTGCCAGCAGGTCACTTTTTTCTCTGGAGACCGATGGGAGGATGAAAGGGGCAGCAGGTGAGTATGAGACTGGGGGTAGGGGAACAACATTTTACCCCTTATTGACTTCCGAAATGCCTTTTAACAGCGGTAGTTAAGGGTACTTAAACCACAACGCCGTAAATTAATGGTGCTGTGGAAAAAGAGTATAGCACCCACAAGAGTCGAATTTTCTCCGGGGTTTCGGCTGCCGAGGCCAGCCGAGACGCCAGAGAACATAATTTGGGTAGTTTTTTACTGACCCCGCTTTTGCGATTGCCGTTATAAACCGTATAACGTCGACCACAAATAAAAAAAGTCTGATGTGCTATTTAATTTCTGTCTCCTCTGATGTGATCGCACATTAGAGGAGAGAGAAATAGAGTCCCCGATCCTCCCCGGTACTTCCCGGTAGTCCTCGGCCCACGTGCTTCCCCTCCATGGGCACCACCATCTTCTTCCAGGAAGAAAATGTCGGGCGCATGCGCATTGCGCCGGCCGAGATCTGCTGGCCAGCACCCGGCAACAATAGGAAGATTTTTCCTAATAGTTCATTAAAAAAATAGTAAATAAACCCCCCCTTTATCACCCCCATAGGTAGGAAAAAATAATAAAATAAAGAAAATATATTTATTTTCATTTTTCCATTAGGGTTAGGGTTCATGTTAAGATTAGGGTTAGAATTAGGGTAAGGGTTGGAATTAGGGTTAGGGTTGGACTTAGGATTGGGATTAAGGTTAGGTTTAGAGTTAGAGTTGGGATTAGGGTTAGGATTAGGGTTAGGGATTAGGGTTGGGTTGGGATTAGGGTTAAGGTTGGGATTAAGGTTAGGGTGTGTTGGGGTAAGGTTTGTGCTTAGGGTTATGGCTACGGTTAGGGTTTTGGTTAGGGTTGGAATTAGGGTTGTGGTTAGGGTTATGGTTAGGGTTGGGATTAGGGTTAGGGGTATGTTGGGGTTAGGGTTGTGGTTAGAGTTATGGTTAGGGTTGGGATTAGGGTTAAGGGTGTGTTGGGGTAAGGGTTGGAGTTAGAATTGAGGGGTTTCCACTATTTAGGCACATCAGGGGGTCTCCAAACGCGACATGGCGCCACCATTGATTCCAGCCAATTTTGGGTTCAAAAAGTCAAACGGTGCTCCCTCCCTTCCGAGCCCCGACGTGTGCCCAAACAGTGGATAACCCCAACATATGGGGCATCAGCGTAGTGAGGACAAATTGCACACCAACTTTCGTGGTCCAATTTCTCCTGTTACCCTTGTGAAAATAAAAAATAGCGGGCTAAAAAATCATTTTTGAGGAAAGAAAATGATTTTTTATTTTCACGGCTCTGTGTTATAAACTTCTGTGAACCATTTGGTGGTTCAAAGTGCTCACCACACATCTAGATAAGCTCTTTGGAGGGTATATTTTCCAAAATGGGGTCATTTATGGGAGGTTTCTACTGTTTAGGCACATCAGGGGCTCTGCAAATGCAACATGATGTCCGCAGACCATTCCATCAAAATCTGCATTCCAAAATGGCGCTACTTCCCTTTCAGTGGTTCCCCCCACATATTTGGTATCATCGTACTCAGGTCAAATTGCACAACAACTTTTGTGGTCCAATTTCTCCTGTTGCCCTTGTGAAAGTAAAAAATAGATTTTGAGGAAAATAAAATGATTTTTTATTTTCACAGCTCTGCGTTATAAACTTCTGTGAAGCACTTGGGGGTTCAGAGTGCTCACCACACATGTAGATAATTTCCTTAAAGGGTCTAGTTTCCAAAATGGTGTCAATTGTTGGGGGTTTCCACTGTTCAGGCACATCAGGGGGTCTCCAAACGCGACATGGTGTCTGATCTCAATTTCAGCCAATTCTGTATTGAAAAAGTCAAACAGTGCTCCTTCCCTTCTGAGCTCTGCTGTGCACCAAAACAGTGGTTTTCCCCCACATATGGGATATCGGCGTATTCATGAGAAATTGCACAACAAATTTTGTGGTTCATTTTCTCTTTTTACACTTGTGAAAATAAAAAAAATTGGTTCTGAAGTAAAATGTTTGTAAAAAAAGTTAAACGTTAATTTTTTCCTTCCACATTGCTTCAGTTCCTGTGAAGCACGTAAAGGGCTAATAAACATCTTGAATGTGGTTTTGTGCACCTTGAGGGGTGCAGTTTTTAGAATGGTGTCACTTTTGGGTATTTTCTGTCATATTGACCCCTCAAAGTGACTTCAAATGTGATATGGTCCCTAAAAAATGGTTTTGTAAATTTTGCTGTAAAAATGAGAAATTTCTGGTCAACTTTTAACCATTCTAACTACTTCCTAACAAAAAAAAATTTGTTTCCAAAATTGTGTTGATGTAAAGTAGACATGTGGGAAATGTCATTTATTAAGTATTTTGTGTGACATATCTCTCTGATTTAAAATTTTTGCCTTATTTCCATTTTGTTCATTAATAAACGCAAGTCATATCGAAGAAATTTTACCACTAATATGAAGTAAAATATGTCACGAAAAAACAGACTCAGAATCCGTTAAAGCGTTACAGAGTTATAGCCTCATAAAGTGACAGTGGTCAGAATTGTAAAAATTGGCCAGGTCATTAAGCTGCAAATTGGCTCCGTCACTAAGGGGTTAAAGCACCACTCCAGTGATGCAATAAAATAAAATGCTGGAGTGTTGCTTTAAAGGGAACCCGACCCACATTGCCCAATCTGTGGTCAGCATGTCTCAGGCACTGGCCATACAAAATCAGCCATGTCCGACTATTCTGCTTCACGGCTCAATCCCTGGCGGCTATCAAAATTATGCTTTCTATAAAACTCTGCAGCATTTCTGTGTAAAGCATACTGTATATGGCTGAGATTTTACAGCCAATGATTAATACATACTGCCAACGGATTGGGCAGTAGGTGTCACTTTCACTTTAACTCTAAAAATACAAATTTAATAAGAAAAAATGATAATTTATAGGGCTATTGCGATCTACGTAGCAATATCACTTTATAAGGTGGGAACAAACCTCAGTAACACTTTTGGTATGTGACTCAGCTTAAATATGTGATGCATTGGCTGCGTTCATTTAATTGCTTTCATTTTTGCCATAGCTATTGATGGGGCTGCCTGCCGGAAGCATTCCAAGAAAGACCATACCAAGGGATGAACAGGAAACTTCAATGAATTATGGCGTGCTGAGCGAGTTTGGGGTAAAGAAAAGATTTGATTCGTAGACTTGTATAACCACTTCACTTTGAGGATTTCCAAATCCTGGTTTCTTCATTATCCATTTTACAAACTGTATACGAAAAGTTGTTCCTAGGATTTCCTCTTTTATAAAATTACCATCAACACTGATATCACTAAAATGCATTGTCTCTTACTAAGAGGCTGATTCACCCAGACTGTCTTGCTTAAGTAGAAGGTGCCGAATTCATTAAGAAGCGCATGCTGGTTAATGAATTCTTACTAAGTGGTGTGTGGCTTCATGTGCCATGCTAGAAATGTTACGTCAATGACTGGAGTAGCATTTCTGCCCTACAAAACGCCAGTATTTTTGATGCATTCCACAGTAGGTGAAGTGTCAAGGCTACTTCTGATCTCCACCCATTTTAGCAGAGCTGATTCAAAGTTTTGGTAAAAACCACACAATTTGTGACTTTTCAAAGCTTTTATGACACTTTTCTGTGTTGCTTAATAGGCCCCTAAATCTCTACCTTAGGATTGTACGTCAGTGCACTTTGATTTATTTATTTTTTTAAATCTAGATTATTAATATTTAATTTAGAATTTTCAGATTCAGAGAAAAGTATCCAAGAGGCCCCATAGGACCTCTTGGAATGGAACCCTATTTCACCATGAAGCCCTTATACAGCAGGAGGGCATGAAAAACTTATATTGATCTCCATATTTTCTTCACCTACTAATGTCCATATTGGTCACTAATTGAAACTCAAAGTGAAGTTGGGCCCACCTTCATTGCTAATTCTCCTAAAGACAGCTTTGGCTTCTACCCTTGCACTTGCAGGTATGCCAGTTCTTTGATTAATCAAGTTGCCAATTTAATACTTTCAAATTATATTAAAATTAAACCCTTATTACTTTTCCTATCTACATGCAGATACGGGATTTTTTTGGGAGGGGATTTATTTTTATGGCATTTTTATATTGCAAAGTTAACCTTTCAATATGTAACAATGCAATTAACACAGTGGCGCTCACCCACCACCGAAATCCTCAGCAGCTAGGATCAGGAGTCAGCCAAATTGCCAAATCTGTCAATAGAGACTTAACAGTAATGTAGTATGATACGGCGCTCAAGGGTAAATAGGCAGAACGAATTCTATGAATGGTATAAACCAGTGCTCATCTATTAGTCCGCTAGGGACAACCTCAATGTATGCCCTTTATGCCAGGATCACACATGCGAGAATCATGGCCGAGTCTCACATGTTAATACCAGGCACTGCCGCCTGCACTCGGGAGCGGAGCATGCAGCTGCATGCATTGTTATGCGGCAGCACGCTCCAATCCAAGTGCCGACGGCAGTACCGGATATTCAGGGTTGGACTGGGGTGCCTGGGGCCCAGCAGGGGAATGGACTCTAGGGGCCCACCCTACAGCTATATGCAAATATCTGTCAGTCATTATCCCCATTATAGAGGAGCATCAGCTGTAAAACACAGGCGGCTCCTGCACATCTACTGTGCACCCCTTAACTGTTATGTATAATTACTGTAGTTTACATTAATGGGGTTCTTTGGTTGAAACAAGTTATCACAAAGCCATGGGCTCCACAAGACAGATGATCACTTAGGTCCGACCATTAGAAACTGCACCGATTGGAAGAATGGGGAAGTTTTATCGTTGATAGGACACTTATCCCCATTTTAAATTAGAGCGGAGGGTGGGATGTCTGACCGCAGCTTCTTTCATTCTCTTTGGGGCTTCTAGAAAAAAACAAGTGCAGCCACGGAGGGAATGAATGGATCAGTGGTCAAGTCAGACATGCCACTCCAGTCTAATGGGGATAAAAAGTTCCACATTTTGCTGAATGGGTCCAAGTAGTCAGACCCCCACCAATCAATACAATATCACTTATCCTGTGGAGAGGTGATTATTTTTTCCAGAGGAAGCCCCTGTAAGTGCATCTATGCAGCTGTATACAAAGTATTTAATCTCTAATGGAAATAAAGAATCTTTTCCTAATTAATATCAGAGAGTAAAAATGCCTGCCATACACAACACAATCCCCTATACCAAAACCAATACCACCACATACGGGAAGAAATACCAAAATGGTAGGCCCCGTAGCATGTGACGTCACACTGATTACGGAGCGTCATTGGGATCAAAAAGGGGGTTTGCCCCTCTTTTTGATCCCAACGCCACTCCGTACTCAGTGTAATGTCACACGCAGGCGGGGCCTGCCGGTCATTTTTTCCTCGCCGGCAGGCCGCAAATGCTAAGCTCCACAGCACAGCATTGCCAACTGTGTACTGGTTACCACAAGATACTGCACATCTGCCCTCTATTCAAATATAAAAGTCCTGGACAACTCCTTGAATTAAAGAGATACATATTCTGGCAGGTGGAATTTATAGTCAAAGATGACATTTGTAAAGGAAAAAAATGTAAACCTTTCATATACCAATATATTTGGTACTGGCTTTCAATAGAAAAAAACATTTAACCCCTTCTTGACCGGAGGTATTTTCGGTTTTGCGTTTTTGTTTTTTGCTCCCCTTCTTCCCATAGCCATAACTTTTTTATTTTTCCGTCAATAAGGCCATGTGAGGACTTGTTTTTTGCAGGACAAGTTGTACTTATGAAGAACACCATTGGATTTACCATATTGTGTTCTCAAAATTGGTAAAGAAAATTCCAAGTGTAGTTAAATTGCAAAAAAGGTGCAATCCCACAGTTTTTTTTTTCTTTTCCTGTTTTACAAAGTTCACTAAATGCTAAAACTGACCTATCATTATGATTCTCCAGGTCATTATGAGTTCATAGACACCAAACCTGTCTAGGCTCTTTTTTATCTAAGTGGTGAAAAAAAATTCCAAACTTTGTTAAAAAAAAGATAAAATACATTCGCCATTTTCCGATACCCGTAGCATCTCCATTGTTCGTGATTTTGGGTTGGGTGAGGGCATATTTTTTGCGCGCTGAGCTGACGCTTTTACTGAAACCATTTTGGTGCAGAATCGATCTTTTGTCTGTTATTGCATTTTACTGCAATGTCACGGCGACCATAAAAAAGTAATTCTGGCATTTTTACTTTTTTTTCATGCTATGCTATTTAGCGATCAGGTTAATACTTTTTTTATATTGATAGATCGGGCGATTCTGAATGCAGCAATACCAAATATGTGTATGTTTGATTTTTTATTATTGTTTTATTTTGAATGGGGGGTGATATGAACTTTTATTTTTTTTTTTTTTAATATTTTTAAAAACATTCTTTTTTACTTTTCGCATGCTTCAATAGTCTTCAAGGGAGATTAGAATCTGCCATAACCCGATTGGCTGTGTTACATACAGGCGATGATCAAATCGCCTTTATGTAGCAGAATTACTCACTTGGAATGAGTGTCGACCACCGGGCGGCGCTCACAGCAAACTGGCAGTGACAGCCATAGAGGTCTCCAGGAGACCTCTGGTTGTCATGCCAAACTATCAGTGACCCGCCATCACGTGACGGGGGTCTCCGATGGGCAGATTTCCAGCCAGATGGCCGGAAGTGCGCGTTAAATGCCTCTGTAAGAGTTTGACAGCGGCATTTAATGGGTTAATAGCAGCAGGTAGATCACAATTCCTCCCGCGGCTGTTCCGTGCACATGTCAGCTGTTAAAAACAGCTAACAGGTGCCGGGAAAGATGTGGGCTCACTGCTGGAGCCCACACCAAAGGGAGGGTGTCCGACGTGGGTGTACTATTATGCCCAACGTCGGAAATTAATTAAAGGGAACCTGTTTTGAAGGCCGTCGCTCTCTATACACTGAACAGTGACTTAATTCGTACCACCCCTATGATGGGAGCTAAACATCCCTAGGGTGAATACATTTAATTTCATCCCAATAGCATGGCTCCCAATGTTAGAAGGCTATTAACCTGCAAATTAGCCAAATATCTGCAGGTTAATAACTTTATTTTACATGACCATTTCTTTTTTATTTCTGCATTTGACCTGCTAGACATTGAGAACAGCACTTTGCTTAAGCATAATCAATATTTCTCTAGCACATTATGAATTTGCAATGTTGCTGGAGTAAATGTGCAACTCACTATTGTTCATATCATCCCGTGCATGACTTTATTATGTATATTCAAATAAGCTTTATATTTTACAGGGGGCTTTAAAATATTCCCTTCTCTTCTATGGGTATTACAATAATCAAAGAACAATGGGACCACTGCAGTACCGACTCCCATTGGCATACTTTCTAAGTGGAGTTGGTGTCTTTGGATACAGCTTAATAGTTGTAATTAGAACGTAAGTAAACAGTTTGCTTTTTGGTTGACAATAGTAATATATATAATCATGTATTCTATACAGTGAGGAAAATAGGATTTGATCCACTACCAATTATGCAAGTTTTCCCACCTACAAAGAATGGAGAGGTCTGTAATTTTTATCTTAGGTATACTTGAACTGTGAGAGACAGAATCTAAAAATAAAAAAAACAGAAAATCAGAATGTATGATTTTGAAATAACTAAATTTCATTTTGTTGCATGAAATAAGTATTTAATCACCCATTAACTAGACAGCAAGAATTCTGGCTCTCACAGACCTGATAGTTTTTCTTTGAGAAGCCCTCCTACTCTGTATTCATTACTTGTATTAATTGCACTTGTTTTAACTCGTTACCTGTATAAAAGCCACTTATCCACACACTAAATCAATCACACTTTTCCACCATGGTCAAGAGCAAAGAGCTGTTGAAGTACACCAAGGACAAAATTTTAGACCTGTGTAAGGAGGTGGCGGAGGACCTCGTTGTCTCCCCTCTATCCTTTACTGCATGTGTATTGTCTTGCAATGTATGTGCTGTGATGTTCCCTGTGTTTTGTACTGTTATTATATGCTATGTATGACTTTTGCACTGCATTGCGCCTGTTAGAGGCAGGGACAGGAGGAGTTAACCCAGGGGGTTGAGTTAACAGCCCAAAAGGAACAGGAAGTTCCTCGTGTAGTTCAGTGCCCGGGCAGGCTTGCCCAGGGCAGGTGCTCAGCAGTGTTGGGAGCCAAGGACTCCTCTGGAGGGGAGAAAGGTGCTGCTTCGGACCCCCCCAGGCAGTGAAACTGGCACCATGACTGCGTCAGTGCTCTGCTGAGGTCTATAAGCATCCAGATACCGGCTTGAGAACTATCACCACTATCACTACTGCCGCTGCTGCAGTGATGAATGCTGCTAGGGAAAGTGTAGGAAGTTTTATCCAGTTAATTGCATATTCCTTTTTCTACAATAAATCATTTCCCCTGTTGAA
Organism: Dendrobates tinctorius; assembly: GCF_039654945.1. Classification (NCBI taxonomy): domain Eukaryota; kingdom Metazoa; phylum Chordata; class Amphibia; order Anura; family Dendrobatidae; genus Dendrobates; species Dendrobates tinctorius. The sequence goes on from NW_027361802.1 coordinate 14,620,684, forward strand.
TTACAATTGTGCCTGAGTTTTGTTCCTGGACCTTTACTGCCCATGGTGCAGTGACTATGGAGAAAAGGTAAATTGCCTGGAGTTGCATCTGTCCTGTCTATTTTATGTACAAGGGGCCGGAATGTTCATGGACTGTTGCTTTAAATAGACTCGGTCATGGCTACCGCCCCATACCACCTTGTTACATTTGGCATAGTCGGCAGGATGGACCCCCACAACTTCGCAACTGCAAGAATGCAAGAGAGGACTTTTCGGACTTGTGAATCGGTGGCTGCTTTAAAAAAGACAAAGATGGTGGTTTCTGATGATTTAAAGATGGCGCAGACCACTGCCGATGAGCTGGTGGTCGTTGGCACGAAGATGAGATGCTGCCACCTTTCGTGGGCATCATGGAGAAGATTTGGTGCCAAAAGGCAGGAGGTTGCGCCTCCCTGTGAAGGAGACCCACCCTAAATGGATGCAGGTGAAGAAGTTGCCACCCGTGCAACAGAACCCAAGGAAACGAGTGGAACAGCCAAGTGTGACCCTGCCCACGAATGGGTGGAACCCAGCAGAGCAGAATGGTGTGTCCAGAGGGGAGATAGCATTACTCACTGAGATGGAAAGTAGGAGCATGTCATTCTGTGGCGGCATCGGTCACAATGACTGGAGGCGATCCATGGCCCAGGTGGAGGCAGGCCTGAGTTTCAAGGCCTGGTGGTCGGAGGAATTCAAGGAATGGCATCCTTTTTGGCAGCCGGTGGAGAGCAAGGAGCCTGCAGAACTGAAGGAGCCATAACCGGAAGGAGTGCGGAGGACATTCGAAGCGGCTCTGAGGGGGATCATTGCGGCCGCAGTCACTGGCGCAGCGGTGTTCAGTAGGGGGTTGTCGTCTGAATGCCCTGCCGCCCCGCCCACTGCTTCTTCACCTCTTGTGGCCCCGTCACCATCTCCGGTCCTGCCCCTTTTCCCGACTCCACCATTGTCCCATGTTGATTGCATCTGTTTCCTCCTGGCCCGCACCAGTCTTGTCATGAACCTGCAGCGTATATATGGGGGAGCCCCGGAAACCCACTGCAGGAGAGACCCAGTCGATCCAAAGTGTAGTCTGGGAGAAGAAGCAGCAAGAGCACCGCATTGTCAGAGAGTTGCAGTACCCTGGCGAGGGATGGCTGGATGTCCCACGGTGTCATCCGGCACCTCGACCTGACCAGAGGGTATGTCTTTATCCAGGAGACCTAAACCAGAGCAAAGTTATATGTGAACGCCATATCCCTCTGCAAGTGGGGGACCATGTTGCCTTCGTTAAAGAACAGGGGCCTCGAGGGCCATATGCGGTGGCCAAGCGGATGGCCTCAGATTGGGAGGAAAGCCCACCACAGGAGGCCCAGTGCGATGAATGGCCAGTTGCCACGGCAGCAATTCCTGCAGCTGTGCAGGAGAGAGCGGCATCTGGACTCAGTTAGGCGGTCGCAAATGTTGCAGCAGAGCCGATAGCTCTGGGAGCTATGGGACCGCAGCTGGAGGGGATGCGGACCCAGAGGAACAGTGGAGACTCCTCCTCCAGCAGATCATCTTCCCACACATACATTGTTGTGCAGGGTCCGCATGCGGCCCATTATACCAACCAGCAGCTGTGCATAGACTGAAGTGGCCCATTTAAAGGGTGTGAGTTGTGCTAGCTGCACTGAAGGAGCAAAAAGGAACTGTTCCGCATCCCTGACAGGGCAATGGTCCCTGCATAGCACCCAGGATGGGGCCAGGGGTGGCTGATGCGGTCACAATGGACCAAAATTTGTCTTTCCCCTCTTCCCCATTTTCAGTTGCGCCTGTTGCACCTCCCCTGCTGGACCACGGGGTTGTAACCCTATGTGGTTTGACTGCGATGGATCATGTGTGGCTGCCTAAAAACTGGACTGTGTTGCCCCTGGACTATGCCCCATTTTTTACTCTTGGACTGGCCCCATGTTATATGCAGCTCCCACCGTCTAAAAGCTTGTGGTCCACTAAAAAGAGAAAGTGGGGAGCTGTGCGCAGGAGACCTGAGGATCGAACTGAGTCTGGATTAGGTGCACTGGTTTTAAATGGCCATCGGGCCACTTTAAGGGGCTAAGCTCGTATTATGGATTGCGATGTGCTCTTATATTTTTATGGACTGTATGAGCTAGAGTGTAGTAATTTATCTGAGACCATGTTTGATCCACTGGCGATAGCAAACAAAGACTGTATGCTTTTTAAAGGGCTATGTTGTGTTTTCTTATGTAGACCCTGACAGTCGAGGACGACCATGTTTTTAGGCGGGAGGGGTGTAAGGAGGTGCTGGAGGACCTCGTTGCCTCCTCTCTCTCCTTTACCACACATGGTTCTCCTACATGTAACCTCTTGATTTGTACTGTCTTGTAATGGACGTGCTGTGATGTTCCCTGTGTTTTGCACTGTTATTACATGCTATGTATTACTGTTGTACTGCATTGTGCTGTGTTTACAATGCACATGTTAGAGGCAGGTACAGGAGAAATTAACCCAGGGGGTTGGGTTAACAGCCCAAAAGGAACAGCAAGTTCCTGGTCTAGTTCAGTGCCCGGGCGAACTTGCCCAAGGCAGTTGCCCAGCAGTGTTGGGAGCCAAGGAATCCACTGGAGGGGAGAAAGGTGCCGCTCCGGACCCCCGGGCAGTGAAACGGGCACCAGGACTGCGTCAGTGTGCCGCTGAGGACTATAAGCGTCCAGATACCGGCTTGTGGACTATCACTACTGCCGCTGCTGCTGCTGCTGATACTGCGGTAAACGTTGCTAGGGAAAGTGCAGGAAGTTTTATCCAGTTTATAGCATCTTCCTTTTTCTACAATAAATAATTTTCCCTGTTGGATTACAACTGTGCCTGGGTTGTGTTCCTGGCCCTTTATTGCCCATGCTGCAGTGACTATGGAGAAAAGGTAAATTGCATGGGGTTGCATCTGTCCTGTCTATTTTATGTACAAGGGGCCGGGGTGTTCGTGCACTGTTGCTTTAAATAGACTCGGTCATGGCTATCACCCCATGCCGCCTTGTTACACCTGCACAAGGTTTGGATGGGCTACAGGACACTAAGCAAGCAGATTGGTGAGAAGGCAATATCTTTTGACACAATTGTTAGAAGATTGAAGAAACACAAGATGACTGTCAATCTTCCTCGGTCTGGGGCACCATGCAAGATCTTGCCTTGTGGGGTAAGGAAGATTCAGGGAAAGTTCAGGAATCAACTTAGACCTACTTGGGAGTAGCTGGTTAATGACCTGAAGAGAACTGGGACCACAGTCTCAAACATTACCGTTAGTAACAGACTACACCTTCATGGATTATAATCCTGCAGGGCACGCAAGGTTCCCCTGCTCACACCAGCACATGTCCAAGCCCATTTGAAGTTCGCTAATGAACATCTGGATGATCCAGAGGAGGCAAGGGGAAGGCCATTTGGTCAGATGAGACCAAAAGAGAACTTTTTGGTATCCACTCCACTCGCCATGTTTGGAGGAAGAAGAAGCATGAGTACAACCCCAACACCATCCCAAGCGTTAATCATGGTAAGGGAACTATCATACTTTGGGGGTCCTTATTTGCAAAGGTGACAGAACAGCACCACTGTATTGAAGGGAGGATGGATGGGGTAATGTATCGTGAGATTTTGCCCAACAACTTCCTTCCCTCAGTTAGAGTATTGAAGATGGGTCGTGGCTGGGTCTTTCATTATGACAATGAACCGAAGCACACAGCCATTGGCTCCATAATAAGTATTTCAAGGTCCCTGAGTAGTCTAGCCAGTCTCCAGACCTGAACCCTATAGAAAATCTTTAGAGGGAGCTAACACTCAATGTTGCCAAGTGACAGCCCTGAAACCGGAAAGATCTGCAGAAGATCTGTTTGGAGGAATGGGCCACATGCTACAGTGTGTGCAAATTTGGTCAAGAATTACAGGTACCATTTGAACTTTGTGACTGCAAAGAAAGGTTTCGGGCCAAATATTAATTTCTGCTTTTCTATGGAATCAAATGCTTATTTTATACAATAAAATGCAATTTTTTAAGATAGTCTCTCTCACAGTTGAAGTGTACCTACGATAAAAATTACAGCGCTCGGGGCGTGGCCTAGCCTTGGACGGGAGAGGAAGCAGGATTTTGTGCTCTCCTCCAGAATCCTCTTGGAAAGCTTTTAAATAGCATTTTTCTACAGTGAAAGGAGATCTTTTACCCTGCTTAATATCTGCAAGGTCGACTGGCTTTAAGTGGATTAATGTATTGCCTGACTAAAGTGCCTTCTTCTCTGCAAGGGTGAAGGATGCCGCTCTGGGACTGGGAGTGAGGGAAGATGCGGCCATCTTGCTCTGTTCACCGGGGTGTTATACCCCTCTAAAAAGGAGAACTATTTGAGACCCTCTACGGACCGCTCCATAAGCTTCCAGTTTTGTGCTATAGACAGTGATCCGCCTATACACTTAGGGTGAAAATTTTCTCATCTTGTTTTAATCTGTTGGCATTTCTTATATTCTGCCAGGCCAGTTTCAGTCTCTGTCCCATTTGTGCTCCTCTGGTGACACCCAATGGCCATGTTAGGTACTATGTTCAAATTCAAATCATAATGCATTATTAAACAAGTTTCTCATATGTCCAAATTGTGAACACAGCCTTCACGTTATCAGAAATCTCATAATGGTTAAATCACAAAAAGAACGTGAAAAATTAGCTAATAAAGCAGCAGCAGATGAACAGAAAAAAAAATGCACATGATGATTTAGATAAATAACTAAAAAAAAAACCAGAGACTCTCCAAACTTCTGCAAGAAGGTCTCTCAAAAAATCAACTTCTTTCAAGAACCTGGACGATTCTGATTCTAGTGGTGACGACCTCGAGAGTGATTCCACGATGAAAGATGCTACTCCCATTTCTAGAGCGTTTATGAAAAAACTGTTAGATCAAAATATGAAACCCATCCTGGAGGAGTTGTCTGGCATGCGTGCAGATCTCCAACATCTGGGTCAGAGGGTCGAGGCCTTGGAGTCTGCAAACTCGGAACAAGTAGACGCTCTTGACTGTCTCAACGAACAAGTCCTTAAGCAGCAACAACTCAATATAGCTCTATTAGCGGCAGAAGACCAGGAAAATAGGAGCAGACGAAAGAATATCTGCATACGAGGCATACCTGAATCTTTTGCACATGATACCCTGGGAAAAATATCCAGAGAAATCTTTGCCAGCATGCTCGGTCAAGACAGAGCCGCTGCTATCACTATTGAACGGGTACACCATGCTTTGAGACCTAAACCAAAGCAAGACGAACCACCAAGAGATGTTATCTGTGGCCTCCTTAGCTATGTGGACACTGCCTACATCCTAACAAAAGCTAGAGAACAGGACAAAATCCTGTATGAGAACTCTCCACTGCTACTTTTTCAGGACCTGGCTCCATCGACCCTAGCTAAAAGAAGAATTCTCAGACCACTCCTTTCAGCGTTAAGAGCCAAAAATCTCAACTACAAATGGCTGTACCCCTTTGGCCTTGCAATAAATGCAGGAGGCAGACAAATCTCTATACGTTCCCCGGAAGACTTACCCAAGGCCTGGGACTCTTTAGGCATTCCACCTATAGATCTACCTTCATGGATGCCGATTGACACCAATTGGAGTATCCCTCCCCTTACCAGAGCGCAAGAATGGTCCATGAAAAAGAAACATACTTCTCCTAAAACCAAGAAGCAGGATCCCAAGAAACATCCACCTTGATTTGCAGAAAACTTTGAGTCTATATTAATGTCATGCTTCCTTCCGTCAAGATAGTACTTTCTTTTTTTTTCTCTCTTTTTCAGGTTCCTAGAAGTAACCTAGATTCTCTTTTATTTTATGTCATCTGTGTTATTTTCTTTTTCCATCCTCATTCTCTAACCTAGTTCACAACTTGGACTACCTCGTCTATGTTTGGGTTTTTGTACCCCCCCCCATGGTAGACGAGCTTTTGGTTGTAAAAAGTTTTTTGTTTAAGTTGTTCTCCTTTGTCAGGTTTTCAGATGAGACAAAATTACCTATGAGATCCACTAACCGTGAGTAGTCAGGTGAGCCCGGGCTCTGTCACGGTGGCGTCGTTTAATGTCAAAGGGCTGAATTCTCCCCCTAAACGCAACCAAGTCCTTAATCTTTTAAAAAAACAAAAGGCACAAATTCTTTTCTTACAGGAAACACACTTTAGGCAGAGCCCCTACAATGTCTTTCTCTTCTTACCCCGTCTGGTTTAACAGTTGTGGTTCCTCGGCCTCAAAACTGTGGCAATAAAAAAAGGTATCCCGTTTACTCTAAAAGACAGTTTAAGTGACCACGAAGGCCGCTACATATTCATTAAGGGAATGTTAGCTAATACAATGGTCACATTTGCCAATTTATACACCCCTAACACCCAGCAAGTGCAATGGATTATAAAAACACTAAACACACTGCAGCTTTTTAAGGAGGGACTACTGATAGTGGGGGGTGATTTCAACCTTACTCTTCTCCCTGAAATAGACATTACAAGCGGTTCTTCTCCCATTTCTCAGACCTTAAGACGTAAGCTTTTATATAAATTAGAATTGCTGCAACTTATTGATCCCTGGCGTCTTTTCCATCCCACCACGAAAGATTTTACCTTCTTCTCATCTCCTCACACCACCGAATTGACCTTCTCTTGATCCAAGCACAAGCCATACAGTTAATTAAATCTACTAATATAGGTGTCATCACTATCTCTGACCATGCCCCAATCTTCATTGATCTCTCTATTGACACGTTGCCCCGTCCTGCCATGTCATGGCGACTAAATGAATCTCTCCTTGACAAGCCAATTATTATTGAGAAATTAAAAACTACCATGGCACATTTCTTTAGTGAAAACATCACTGATAATCAACTTACCCCCAATATTTGGGAGACCCATAAAGCCGTTATCAGGGGAGAACTTATCTCAATCGCATCATACTATAAAGGGCATGTCACACTAAGATATCGCTAGCAATATCGCTATAACTTGTGACGTTATAGCGATATTGCTAGCGATATGGCTGTGTGTGATACTTACCTACGACCCGCTCCCCCGCTGGTTATCGCTGATCGCGCGAGAACGTCCTGGACTGTTTCTCATCGTCAGCTTCCTGCGGCGCTTCCTGCTGTGACGATGAGCGACGTGTGGAGCCGGGCGGGAGGACGCAGGATCGCCTGGTGTGACAGGTAAGTAGCGACCCCCATCCCCAGCATTGTCGCTAGTGAGATCTGCCTGTGTGGCAGCTCACTAGCGACCACTTAGCGATGCACCAGCGATCCTGACCACGTCATATCGCTGGTCGGGATCGCTGGTGCATCGCTAAGTGTGACAGTACCTTAAGAGACGAAGAGATAAGGAACTTATGTCTCTATTACAACAAATTAGCATTTCAGAATGCATACATAAAAAAAACAAACTCTCAGACCTCTCTCCAGGACCTAGACTCTCTTCGCAACAAACGTAAAGATTTATTAAACATGAACTCTGAAAAAATGTTTATGCATTGCAGACAAAGATTTTATCTGCATGGGAACAAATTCAGTAAGCTCACTTCCCATATACTTAAAAAACAAAAAGAAAAAACGTTCATTAAGCAGGTTTTTACTAAAGCTAACAAGAAGGTGTTTAGGTCCGATGAGATTGCTGAAACTTTTCGATAATATTATGAATCACTTTATAATTTAGATACCCCTGAACCGATGATAGATTGCTCTACGGCAGCAGATAGGATACAGGAATTTTTGGCCCCCCTGTCCCTACCCAAAGTCTCATTAGGAAATCGTATAGCCCTTCTGTCAAAAATTACCTTACGAGAAATACAAGTCACCCTACACACTATACCAAACCATAAAACACCAGGCCCAGACGCTTTTCCTGTGATTTACTATAAAAAATTTGCAGACATTCTCCTTCCACACCTAGTAGACCTATTTAACGCATTTCTGGAAGGAAAAACCTCATCCAGACAATCCCTTGAGGTCTATATCACTATTATTCCCAAGGAGTGTAGAGATGGCAGCCTTTGTGAAAATGACTGGCCTATCTCATTACTAAACATGGACTTGAAGTTATGGTCGAAGATTCTAGCTTCTAGAATTAATAACGTCCTGGGATCGCTGATCCATCCTGACCAAGTGGGTTTCGTAAAGGGTAGGGAGGGTAAAGACAATCCTACAAAAACTTTACTTGCTATCTCTCATGCTAAACGCTCTGGCATCCCTTTAACCATTCTGTCGACAGATGCCGAGAAGGCCTTTGACAGAATCAGCTGGCACTATTTGACTTGCACTTTGCAAAAATTTGATTTCCCCCCTCCTTTTATAGAAGCCATTATGTCTTTTTATACGACACCAACTGCCAAGGTCAGGGTAAATGGACTATTTTCAAACTCTTTTAAGATTTCCAATGGCACTAGACTGGGCTGCCCTCTCTCCCCCTCTCTTTTTGTCCTGGTGATGGAAACCTTGATTCAGAAAATCAGACAAAATCCTGAGGTTAGGGGATTAGTGGTGGGCCATATAGAACTCAAGATAGCTGCTTTTGCAGATGACCTCCTTCTCTTGATTACTAACCCTAATACAGCTTTTTCACACCTCTCAGCTATATTTTCGGAATTTGGAATTCTTTCCAACTTCAAAATCAACATGAGTAAGTCTGAAATTTTGAATATATCGGCTTCAAAAAAAGAGGTTTCGAAACTTGAACAAACGACCCCTTATCACTGGCCTTCTGAAAAGTTAAAATTCCTAGGGATTTATTTAACTGCTGACCCCTCAACACTATATAAATTTAATTTTCTCCCTTTGATGTCCAACTTAAAAACTCTACTTAACTCTTATGATCTGCCTTACCTTTCTTGGATGGGGAGGATCAATGTTGTCAAATCCTATATATTCCCAAAAAATTTTTATGTTATGAATATGGTCCTTATTCCTCTCCCCAAATCCTTTTTTATTATGGTGAACAAATTAGTTTCAAAATTCATATGGAAAAACAAAAGAACCAGACTGCCTCCCAAAATTTTATTTTTACCAAAAAATAAAGGGGGACTAGGTCTGCCTGACTTCAAGAAATACTACCAAGCCATCCACCTCTCAAGTTGGCTACGCATGATCAAGACCAACCCTGATCAGAAAGATAAAAATTTTGAGGTCAATCTGTTGGGCAATATGGCCGAGATTTTTCTTTGGTCTTCCTGTACCCCGGCTACTCACTCGATTAACGCTATAACATATAATACCTTAGCTATTAGACGTTCCTTAGTTCCTAACACATTACCCCATTGCTATTTTTTAGACCAGATCCCACTAAGAGTCATTCCTTGGATGATTGACCCGAATTATGTCGACGTTTATGGTCTATGGGACTTTTTACCGAATCTGCCAATTTCGCACCTTCTCTCAAACCAGATCCCCTGCACAGAAGACTGGCCAAACGACACCAGGAAACAAACTCAAAACCTTTTACAAAAGCGTCATATAAGTTTTATTATGTCCAAATTTAGGTCGGGATACAAACATGGTCCTGATTGGCTGTGGTTGGAATTTCTGGTAGGTCTCCAGTCTGTTCCCCCTAAACTTGTTTCTAAATTGTACATGAATCTAGTTACTCCGCTATCTCAATTTAAGCCACTTTATTTATCCTCATGGGAATCTGAATTAAAACTATCCTTATCTCCCCAAGAGATTAGTCAAATCTTAGGCAATTCACACGGCTTTTCAAGGTGTATTTTGCTACAGGAAAATGCTTTCAAAATTCTCTCACGCTGGTACAGAACACCAGATAGGCTGTTCCATATGGGTTTGGTTTCTTCTCCTCTTTGTTGGAGATGCTCTAGTTCGGTAGGAACACTGACCCACATCTTTTGGACATGCCCGGCTATCTTTACATACTGGACAGGAATCAATGGCTACCTGCGCCAATTAGGATTAACTACACAGAACCTAACACCTCAAGAAGTTCTTCTACCACTACCTACTAGAGAGTTTAAACCCAAAAAACATAAACTACTACCCCTCGTGTTAGCAGCTGCTAAACACCTAATCTCCATTCATTGGAGACAACCCTCCCCCCACATGATGACTGAGTGGGTATCTAAAGTTCAAGACATCTATAGATTGGAAGAGATGTCAAGCTGGGAGTCGCGCTAGCGATTTCTTATCAACTTGGCATCCTTGGGCAACTAGACCTTCCCCTGTCCTCTGACAGTTTTCAGTGATGGACATACTTGCTAACCTTTCCCCGTTCCCTTCCACAGTCCTGCGATGGAACGTCAGAGCCCGTCCCCAAAAAACTGCGCCACATTTGTGCAAACATTTCCAAGTTTGTTAGAGCAGACTAACCAGTTGCTTACTCACTTGACTGTTTTATCTGTTGCACTCTTTAATTCAGTTGTCTCACCTTAGGAGGTCTCCAGAGGGACTTCGTATGTTCTTTTGGAGCCGTTTATACAATATCTAAGTTAAAATTACCTGAACTTAGTTCTGTACATTGTTTGGTTTCTTGTATAGTTTACCTGTTTAGTGGTCTCTGCCAGGATTATTTCATAGATATGTAACTATCAAGCTATCCCACTGATTTTTTTTTTTCTGATGTGTGAAACATATGCTATCTAACTGGCTGAGCCACAATGTTCTTGCATTGTATTATATGAAAAATTCTCTTAAATAAAGAATTACAAAAAAAAAAAAATTACAGCGCTCTCCTTTGTTTGTAGGTGGGAAAACTTGCAAAATCGTCATTCTATCAAATACTTATTTTCCCCTGTATCTATACTGTTCAAAATATAAAGGGAACACTTAAACAACATAATGTAACTCCAAGTTAATCACACTTCAGTGAAATCAACCTGTCCAGTTATGAAGCAACACTGATTGTGAATCAATTTATCCTGCTGCTGTGCAAATGGAACAGGCAAAAGGTAGAAATTATAGGCAATTAGTAAGACAACCCATATAAAGAAGTGGTTCTGCAGGTGGTGACCACAGACCATTTCTCTGCTCTCTTCCTTTTTGGCTGTTGTTTTGGTAACTTTTGCATTTTGTCATTGCTCCCACCCCTAGAGGTATAGTAGCATGAGGCTACAAACCACATAAGTTGCTCAGGTAGTACAGCTCATCCAGGATGGCACATCAATGTGATCTGTGGTAAGAAGGGTAGCTATGTCTGTCAGCATAGTGTGCAGAGCATGGAGCAGATACCAGGAGACAGGCCAGTACATGGGGAAACATTGAGGGGTCCATAGGAGAGTAACAACCCAAAAGCAGGATTGCTACCTCTTCCTTTGTGCAAGGAGGAACAGGAGGAGCTGTACCAGAACACTGCAAAATGACCCCAAGCAGACAACTAACATCCATGTGTCTGCTCATACTGTCAGAAACAGACTTCATGAAGGTGGAATGAGGGCCCGACGTCCAAAAGTGGGTGTTGTGCTTACAGCCCAGCACCATGCAGGGCGATTTACATTTGTCAGAGAACACCAAGATTGGCAGATTTCACATTGTCACACTGTGCTCTTCACAGATGAGAGCAGGTTCACACTGAGCATGTGTGACAGAATCTTAAGATGCCATGGAGAACATTCTGCTGGCTGCATCATTCTCCAGCATGACCAACACATCCTCAGACCCCTTGTGAGACCATATGCAGGTGCACTGGGCCCTGGGTTTCTTCTGATGCATGACAATGCTAGGCCTTATGTGGCTGAAGTGTGTCAGCAGTACCTGCATGATGAATGCATTGTTGCTATAGACTGGCCTACCCGTTTCCCAGACTTGAATCCAATCAAGCACATCTGGGACATCATGTCTTGTTCCATCCACCAATGTCACGTTGCAACACAGACTGTCCCGGAGTTGGCTGATGCTTTAATCCAGGTCTGGGAGGAGATCCCTCAGGAGAACATCTGCCCCCCATGAGGACCATGCCCAGGAGTTCTAGGGAGGTCATACAGGCACGTGGAGGCCACACACACTACTGAGCATGATTACTTTGTCCTGCGTCATTTCCACTGAAGTTAGATCAGCCTGTAATTTGATTTTCCACTTTGATTTTGAGTATCGTTTTTATGTTTAATTGTTCTCAACACATTCCACTATGTAATGAATAAAAATTTGCAACTAGAATTTTTCATTCAGTGATATCTAGGATATGGTATTTTAATGTTCCTTTTATTTTTTTAGCACTATATTTTTGGCCAGTTATCAAGAGTAGTATTTTAGACATATGTTTACTGTTCTAATCTTTTATCAAAAAATTATTACTATTTTTAATAGAATTTTCAATTTCTGTAGTATTGTAAAAGATATTGTTTTCTTATCATTATAGTAAGACTTGTTTTGAATAAGTTAACACTTAGTTAATTTATATAATTACATTTTTCTTTATTTGCCATTTATTGCGCATGAACATCAGAAAGATTTCCAAAAGGGGTCTATTTAGCAGCATATCATGCAAAGTTCTGGTTTTCTAACTCAGTCACCTTAATAGGCCCCAACCTATGGGAGTTTCCTCACATATGCATATGAGCATATGATAGTACATGCGAGTCCCTTCATCACACCCCAATAGGTAAGGGCGAGTTGCATCATTGCTCGGGTCTCCCCGAGCATGCTCGGTTGATCGCTGAGTATTTTGACGTGTTCGTAGATTTAGTTTTCCTCATCTCAGCTGCATGATTTGCGACTTGTAGACAGGCTGAATACATGTGGGAATGCCCTAACAAACAGGCATTCCACACATGTATTCATGCTGTCTAGCAGTCTCAAATCATGCAGCTGAGATGAGGAAATCTAAATCTCCGAGCATGCCAAAATACTTGGAGACCATCCGAGCATGCTCGGGGTGACCCAAGCAACGAGTATACTCACTCATCACTACACCCCAACATTAATATTTGAATAAAGACCATAGACTAAAACCCCTTAAATACTGAAGACTACTGGCTGGATTCCAATAAACCAATACAGGCCCAAGGTCAGACTCCATAAATAAATATATACTACTGATCAAACGCACTGAAAAAAATACAAAACATACATTGTATCCAAATACATACCTAAAATCAGACCTCTGAAATAAATACAGATTCTATGAATGAATACTGATCCAGGATTAGACCCCTAAATTAAGTATAGCCCCATGACCAAAAACTGAAACCCTTGACTAGACCCCTTGAACAAAAGCAAAACGCCTTAGGTTCCAATAAGTAATTCAGCCTTCTTAGTAAAATCAAATTCCCCTAGACCGATAAGTAAATATAAACCTTCCAGAGGTCCAAAACTAATTGAGATCCCTGAACTCTTTAATAAATGCAGCCCTCAGCCTAGACCCACTAAATATATCCAAACATCAGACCTCTTCTTGATTCTGAAGCCAAAATAGTGCTCCTCTCCTTATAATGACCTCATATCTGACTTGCTTTTATACAGACATTAGAACAGAAGCCTCTTTATATAGACCCCAGAAAACCTGTCTAAGATTATATGTTTTCTGTACTTTAGCATAAAGTGGGTACAGAAAGTATTCAGACCCCTTTAAATTTTTTCACTCTTTGTTTCATTGCAGCCATTTGGTAAATTGAAAAAAGTTTATTTTTTTTCTCATTATTGTACACTCTGCACACCATCTTGACTCAAAAAAACAGAAATGTTGAAATTTTTGCAAATTTATTAAAAAAGAAAAGCTGAAATATCACATGGTCATAAGTATTCAGACCCTTTGCTCAATATTGAGTAGAAGCACCCTTTTGAGCTACTACAGCCATGAGTCTTCTTGGGAATGATGCAACAAGTTTTTCACACCTGGAATTGGGAATTCTCTGTCATTCTTCCTTGCAGATCCTCTCCAGTTCCATCAGGTTGGATGGTGAACATTGGTGGACAGACATTTTCAGGTCTCTCCAGAGATGGGAAAATGGGTAAAAAACAAATCTGAACTGAGAAAAGTAAGTTAATGTGTATGCACAATGTAAGTGCATATTAACACATGACCATTAACCAGAGAAAACAAAAAGCAAAAAACACAAATATCCTGAACTAAAAGTAAAAAATATACTGCAAATAATGCATAAAGGTAATAATAATAATAATAAGGGTATTTAGTAAACATAATTTTGATCAAAATAATGTACAAGCCATCCCGCCACGTCACGGCAACCCTTGTGGGACAGTCCCTACTCTAGTATTTAAAAACTTTTCACTTGCCAAGTGGCGTGAATGTGAATAAGGGTCGAGCGGCTGAACCACTTGTAACAGCTTAGGCCAGACTGGATGGCTTTCCCAGCTCAGAAAGAGGGCGGTCACACCCATATATGCACTGAATGCACAATGAAATGAATAAAAAACAAATCTGAACTGAGAAAAGTAAGTTAATGTGTATGCACAATGTAAGTGCATATTAACACATGACCATTAACCAGAGAAAACAAAAAGCAAAAAACACAAATATCCTGAACTAAAAGTAAAAAATATACTGCAAATAATGCATAAAGGTAATAATAATAATAAGGGTATTTAGTAAACATAATTTTGATCAAAATAATGTACAAGCCATCCCGCCACGTCACGGCAACCCTTGTGGGACAGTCCCTACTCTAGTATTTAAAACCTTTTCACTTGCCAAGTGGCGTGAATGTGAATAAGGGTCGAGCGGCTGAACCACTTGTAACAGCTTAGGCCAGACTGGATGGCTTTCCCAGCTCAGAAAGAGGGCGGTCACACCCATATATGCACTGAATGCACAATGAAATGAATAAAAAAAAAAAAAGGTTGGATGGTGAACATTGGTGGACAGACATTTTCAGGTCTCTCCAGAGATGGGCAAATGGGTTTAGGTCTGGGCTCTGCCTGGGCCAGTCAAGAATGGTCACAAAGTTGTTCTGAAGCCACTCCTTTGTTATTTTAGCTGTGTGCTTAGGGTCATTGTCTTGCTGGAAGGTGAACCTTCAGCCAAGTCTGAGGTCGAGAGCACTCTGGAAGAGGTTTTCATCCAGAATATCTCTGTACTTGGCCACATTCATGTTTCCCTCAATTGCATCCAGTTGTCCTGTCCCTGCAGCTGAAAAACACCCCATAGCATGATGCTGCCACCACCATGTTTCACTGTTAGGATTGTATTGGGCAGGTAATGAGCAGTGCCTGATTTTCTCCACACATACCGCTTAGAATTGTCACCAAAAAGTTCTATCTTCGTCTCATAAGACCAGAGAATCTTACTTCTCAGAGTCTGGGAGCCCTTCATGTGTTTTTAGCAAACGCTATGTGGGCTTTCATATGTCTGGCACTGAGTAGAGACTTCCATTGGGCCACTCTGCCATAAAGGCTTGACTGATGGAGGGCTGCAGTGATAGTTGACGTTGTGGAATTTTATCCCATCTCCCTACTGCATCTGTGGAGCTCATCCACAGTGATCTTGGGGTTCTTCTTTACCTCTCTCACCAAGGCTCTTCTCCCACAATTGCTCAGTTTGGCTGGATGACTAGGTCAAGGAAGATATCTGGTGGTCCCAAACTTTGTCCATTTAAGGATTATGGAGGCTACTGTGCTCTTAGGAACCATGAGAACTGCAGAAATTATTTTGTAACCTTTGCCAGATCTGTGCCTTGCCACAATTCTGTCTCTGAGCTCCTTGGCTAGTTGCTTTGACCTCATGATTCTCATTTGGTCTGACATGCACTGTGAGCTGTGAGGTCTTATATAGACAGGTGTGTGCCTTTACAAATCAAGTCCTATCAGTTTAATTAAACACAGCTGGACTCCAATGAAGGATTAGAACCATCTCAAGGAGGATCACAAGGAAATGGACAGCATGTGACTTAAATATGAGTGTCTGAGCAAAGGGTCTGAATACTTGTCATATTTCAGTTTTTCTTTTTCAATAAATTTGCTAAATTTCTGTATTTTTTCAGTCAAGATGGGGTGTAGAGTGTGCATTAATGAGAAAAAAAATGAACTTTCTTGAATTTACCAAATGGCTGCAATGAAAGAAAGAGTGAAAAATTTAAAGGGGTCTGAATACTTTCCGTATCCACTGTAACTATGTTGTGTATGGTGGTTACCTGGGAAAAATGAGAAGAAAAGAAAGGTAAGAATAAAAAAAATTTAAAGACATCACCATTGAAAGATACCGCCTCCTCCTTCTTTCAGAAGTCAATTGGGGGTTCCCGAAGCGCGTGCAATCACTTATCTACATTTTTCATTAAACTCCTTATACAGTGGTTTGATCAGAGGTCTGTCTGCTCGAAATAGGCTGCTGAAGTAAGTTGAACAAAGTAGTACTAGAGCTCTTTGAAATCAATTGTGACCATAAATACTGGTTACATTGAGCCCTCTGAGAGTGAAAACGATTCTTTGCACGATTTCTCCTATCGCTTTTACAGTTGGTTTTCCTCAAATGGAGGTTTTCCAGATGAGACAACCACTTTAATATGCATTCCAGTATACATGCTTTTTACAATTTCTATTAATTCCTAGAATGGCCAAGAATATAAATGAAAGCACTGCGGATGGGGATGATAACAACTTTATATTCAGCTGGAAAATTTTTACTAGTTGGGATTACCTCATTGGCAACCCTGAAACAGCAGACAACAAGTTTGCATCAATTACAACAAGCTTCAAGGTATCTATTGTTTAATACCTGTTTCTAATGGTCTAATGGATAGTATCATATATACAGTGTGTCCATAAAGTCATGGTGCATTTTTGACCAGTCACTGGAAAGCAACAAAAAACGATAGAAATGTGAAATCTGCGCCAAATAAAAGAAAAACTCTCTCAGTCTCATACATATTCAGTGCAGTTCGATGATGGCTCCATTTGTTGCCCTACACACATCCAAACAATAGTGAAGTTCTTGCCACACACGGGTAAGGACGTCTGATGTAACAGAGTGAATAACGTCTGTGACTCTCTGTTTTAAGTGATTAATATCGTTGATGCATTCAATGTACACATGTTGATTCACACAACCCCAAAAGTAAAAGTCTAAGGGTGTCAGATCCAGGGATCATGGTATACTTGTATACTATCCTGTGAGTGGTCAAAAGTGCACCATGACTTTACAGACACACTGTATATATATATACAGTGGGGCAAAAAAGTATTTAGTCAGTCAGCAATAGTGCAAGTTCCACCACTTTTGTTTCTGACCAAATACTTATTTTCCACCATAATATGCAAATAAAAGGAAAAAAAAACAGACAATGTGATTTTCTGGATTTTTTTTTCTCAGTTTGTCTCCCATAGTTGAGGTCTACCTATGATGTAAATTACAGACGCCTCTCATCTTTTTAAGTGGTGGAACTTGCACTATTGCTGACTGACTAAATACTTTTTTGCCCCACTGTATATGTAATAAAACTGAGTTCACATGTGACTGTGACATGTTATTGCATTTAATTGCCACCATTTTGACAAGATTTTAACAAATGCAAAGCTTTGTGGACATAGCTGAAGCTCAATTTAACAATTTGGAAACAATGTAAAGAATAATAGATTTATGTTGCCATCAGGAATCTATTGTGGATGAACAAGAAAACACAAAGGAAGAAAATATTCATTTACGGAGATTTCTAATTGTTCTGGCCAACTTTATGATCACCATTTGTCTTGGAGGAAGTGGTTATCTCATTTATTTTGTTGTGAAGCGATCACAGGAATTCAAAAAGCTGGATAACCCAAGCTGGTACCAGAATAACGAGGTATGACTAATTTTATGAGTTATTTCAATGAAACTTATATTTTTATTTTTGGGATACATAGAAAACAAATATAGATTAATTAAAAGTACATTTTTTTTACAACTAAAAATCAGTTTCAAGCAAATCAAAACTCCAGTCTAATAATATCAATATTTCTATTATGAACTCTATTCTGTCTGTTTCCGAAGAGTATTTTGTGCCTTCCACTTAATGCCTATCTCACTTATCGAGAACATATTATCATTTTGTTCTGTCTGTCTACTAAGTTATAAGTGTATTCTACTTGCAGATAGAAATTGTAATGAACCTTCTGTCGATGTTTTGCCCTCCATTATTTGAAACAATAGCTGGTATGGAAAATTATCACCCTAGACTGGCTTTGAAGTGGCAACTTGGGCGGATTTTCGCACTCTTCCTGGGCAATCTGTATACTTTTTTGCTGGCTTTAATTGATGATGTCAATGGCAAGGTATGATTAAAATGTGCAAAACATTGCTCTGGAATTTAATGGAATAGATGAAGATCTAATGCTGAAATCTTTGCTTCTACATTATTATTTAAGTTTACGTCGGACCATATACAAGTGCTTCTCACAAAATTAGAATATCAACAAAAAGTTAATTTATTTCAGTTCTTCAATACAAAAAGTGAAACTCATACATTATATAGAGTCATTACAAACAGAGTGTTCTATTTCACATGTTTATTTCAGTTAATGTTGATGATTATGGCTTACAGCCATTGAAAACCCAAAAGTCATTATCTCAGTAAATAAGAATAATTAACAAAAAACACCTACAAAGGCTTCCTAAGCATTTAAAAATGCCCCTTAGTCTTTTGCAGTAGGCTCCACAATCATGGGGAATGCTGACTTGACAGATGTCCAGAAGGCAGTCATTGACACACTCCACAAGAAGGGTATGCCACAAAAGGTCATTGCTGAGGAAGCTGAGTGGAAGGAAAAGGTATTGTAGAAAAAGGTGCACAAGCAACCGGGATAACCACATTCTTGAAAGGATTGTTAAAAAAAGCCATTCAAAAATTTGGGGGAGATTCTCAAAGAGTAGACTGCTGCTGAAGTCATTGCTTCAAGAGTCATCACACTCAGACATATCCAGGACATGGGCTACAAGTGTCGCATTTCTTGTGTCAATCAATCATGACCAATAGACAATGCCCGAAGGGTTTTACCTGGGCCAAGGAGGAAAAGAACTGGACTGTTGCTCAGTGGTCCAAGGTGCTGTTTTAACATGAAAGTAAATTTTGCATTTCATTTGGAAATGAATGTCCAATTGTCCATGAGTCTGGAGGAAGAGTGGAGAGGCACACAATCCAAGCTGCTTGAGGTCCAATTTCCACAATCAGTGATGGTTTGGGGAGCCATGTCATCTGCTTGTGTAGGTCCACTGTGCTTTATCAAGACCAAAGTCAGCGCAACTATCCACCAGGAAATTTTGAAGCACTTCATGCTTCCTTCTGTCGACAAGCTTTTTCGAGTGGGAAGTTTCATTCTCCAGTAGGGCTTGGCACCTGTCTACACTGCCAAAAGTACCAATACCTGGTTTGAAAACACAAAGGAAAAAAATACCTGGTTTGAAAACAGTATCACTGTGCTTGATTGGCTAATATACTCACCTGACCTTAACCCTATAGAGAATCTATGGGGTATTGTCAAGAGGAAGATGAGACACCAGACCCAGCAATGTAGACAAGCTGAAGGCTGCTATCAAAGCAACCTGGGCTTCCAAAACACCGCAGCAGTGCCATAGGCTGATCATCTCCATGCCACACTACATTGATGCTGTTATCTATGCAAAAGGAGCCCCGACCAACTATTGAGTGCATTTACCGAACATACATTTCAGTTGGCCAATATGTCGGATTTTAAGCTCATTTTGCAAGCTGGTGTTATAAAGTATTCTAATTTGCTGAGAAAATGACTTTTGGGTTTTAATTTACTGTCATAGTCATCAACATTAACAGAAATAAAAACTTGAAATACATAACTCTGTTTTTAATGACTCTATATAATATATGAGTTTCACTTTTTGTACTGAAGAACTGAAATAAATTAACTTTTGATGATATTCTAATTTAGTGAGAAGCACTTGCATTATCCAACACACCTAAAAATAATGTAATATAATATGAGATTATGACACCATTAGCATTAACAGGACAAACAACTGCTGTTCCATCAGACTCCCATATATTTGAAATTGATGAGATATCTTGTGAATAGATAATTACAGTCTATACCCGGTCAACCCCTTTAAACTGCTCCATAAACATTAAAAATTAATTTGCGTCTTGCTCACATGTTCGTATAACTCGGATTAGTGCTAAGCGATGTGTTATCAGATAGCACTCGGACCAATGTTATACTATGGGGCAGTGCTGATCAGCATTTTTTTTTCTCATGCTGATTTGGCATGAGAAAAAAAATCACACCGTGCTGTGTGTGGCACTGGAACTCAGATTACGTGCACCCATACAAGTCTATGGGTGCATGTAAAACATCGATCTGCACTCGTATGAAATCCAATGTAGAAGATGGAAAAATTAGGTTCTCCATCTTCTCCACATCTGTGATGCCAGAGAATCGGATCACACTAAGCTGACACAGCTGAAAGTCATATCCGAGTTTAAGCCGAGTGTCATTAACATACTCAGCCCGATACTTTTGCAAAGAGCAATATCGCTTGTCTGACCTCGGCCTAATAGTTTAAATAAACTCATTTTTTAAGAATTTTGGCCAGCATAAAAAGTTATAAATTTTTGCAAATCATAACTTCTGCTGTTCCCCAGTCTATTTGCCAGCCTTCACATGCATTGAGATCAGAATGTGCTCATTTAGAGTACAGATGATGGCAGGGGAGGCTGAAGGCTGGCAAATAATTTGCGGAAATACAGGAATTTAGGAGCAAATTTCATACAATTTTTTGTACGAGAATGAAGACAAATAATAAAGTGATTTTCAAAGTTTTCTATGAGGGACAAAATTATTAAAAAAAATTAAAATTTAATTACTCTTTGATCTGACATGAATGGGACTTGATAGATATTACAAGGTATTTTGGATGATAAGAAAAAGTTTCTAACTCACTTGTACGGTGAACCAAAGTGAAACATGAGAAATTACCTAAGATGTTCCCAAGAAATCTGCTACTGTATATTTATACTAGTGCTTAAATGTCTGCATCTAAAATAGCACATTCCATACATGTGAAAAGATTTTTTTCTGAAGCATGTGTATCATTTTGTCAAGTGGACAGTCACAGAATTTGTTTTGGCAAATCTGCTGTGTTTGAATAGAGTGAAAATATGCTTTTTGCCAACATGATTCCCATAGGTGTAGGCAAACAAGATGCTAAGGATAGTCTGAAGAAGTAACTCATAGCTGCAGGTCTGTAAGCAAAGACACATTTTTAATTTTTTTTCCAAAGGTGTATATTAAGGCTTGTTGAGATTTTTTTCATGCTTTTTCTTTGTGATTTAAAAATGTTTCAGTTGATTTGCAGCATGAAATAATCTTCGGATATTTTACTTGTCCTCTTGCTTAGAGTGCATGACAGTGGTCTTTTTTCACAATTACATAAACTATAAGCGTATTTACATACAACATCTTTTATTGTTTGTTAAGCAGAAGACATTTCAGGAAACTCTGCCATTTTTTTTTCCTTAAGAAACTCTTGTGCCTTTTTTCTATTGTTTCTTGAGCATTTATCTGATGGTTTTTGCCACCAAATTTTCTTTAAGGATTTTCCCATGGTTTTTGTGATGTCTTTTTTACTGTCATTCCCTGGTCTTTTCTCACTGAATTGAATAATGAAGAAACTACTAGTGATTTTTTTTTTTTAAGCAGAAATGATGGTAAAATGCTCCAAAAGACGTCAAGGTGTCTTCTGGAAATCTTTTGAGCTGTCCCATTGACTTGTATTGTAAAGTACAGATTGTATTAAATGTGTAAAAGACCAGAAAAAATGATTTTCTTTTAAAGGGAATCTGTCATCCCATTTTAGCCCTATAAGCTGCGACCACCGCCATCAGGGGCTTATCTACAGCATTCTGTAATGCTGTAGATAAGCCAATGATGAAACCTGAAAGTGTAGGGAAGGTGACCTGACGGACGGACGGACTAGTCAGAGTGAAGAAAGATAGGTTTGCACAGTGTAGGTAGGAGTCAGTGATTACAGTGGGGAAACAACTAGGAAAGTGTAGTGGACATGCAGTACCTTGGGATGACCATTAGATGGCAGGGTGGAGTGTGAGCAAAGGACTTTACGGCAGCTTAGGGCTTTAGAAACCGTTGGTCATGGGGGGCGTGGTGACAGTTAGAGTGACAGTTTCAAGGAACCGGGGGAGTTATAAATACTGAGGGAGGGTTCCAGAAAGTTCCAGTCCCCAGGGGGGAGCTCAAGTGACAGGAGGACTACGACAGTCTGTGCACTCTGAGGAGAATCCAGACCAGGGGGACTGAGGAGAGAGGATGTCAGGGGGGTGGTCCTGACAGGAAAGGACCGCAGTTGAGACGAGGTACTGGGTGTAAGACACCGTATGTGACACGACGACTGAGCAGTAGAAGCGCTGTTGGTTAATGGGCCTAAGGCGGCCACAGTGACGGAACTGTCAGGAGCGTCGACAGTAAAGGAGGGGACGGTGTGTGCAGACACGTCTCCAGTGTACGGTGTGAGAAGCGGCTCTGGAAACGGAGGGCCGCGAGGTGTGCCGTCAGTCGGACGGCAAGTGAAGAAATAAACTTGGACCTGTTGCACCCAGAATCTGCCTCCATCGTGTCTCTGTTGTCATCTCTGCGCGGTATAAAAGTAGGACCACCCCCCCCAGCTCGGCACCCCACCACCGACACTACATTTGGCATAGTCGGCAGGATCGCCGCCGCTAATACCCCATCTTCTGCGGCAGACCTGCCTCAAAGAATGGAAAAGGACTTGGACTACTCTGTTTGGATTACAATTACCTGTGGATTACAAATGACCTACCTGTGGAATACAAATGGGAAGCGCTGTGGCGGATCTGTGTGGCCAGCAGAGGATCCGGGGCGGTACCAGGTACTGTGCAGTATGGCGGTGTTGCTTCAGCGCAGAGGAGAGGTCCGGGTGTTTGCAGTCGTGTTGAATGGACTGGGACCCCCTCCAACGTACCCCAAAAGGAAGCAGTATGTGCCTGAAAATCGACGCTTCCATATATTGGACCCTGACAGGATGGTGGAGAGGCCTGCCGACACCTCACCTCACAGAGGGAGTGGCACAGAAGAAAAACTTGGCTGCGGCTGTCTGATGCCATTCGAGTGCTGCCCAACGGACGGTATGAGACTCTGCAGGTGTCGGGGCATCGGCCGCCTAGAGTGGCAGTGGCGGCAGGGGATGGAGCTGTGCCAGAAGTCGCCCTCAGAGCCACGGGAGAGCAGCGGGATGCTGAGCTGGGGAGCGGAGCCTGAGCGGAGTTAGCGAAAACGGCCACCACCAATACCAGCAGAGGACTTCTCAGCGGAGCCCCCGAGTTTAGGGGAAAAACCCGCGGGACAGTGGAGCGAGGGACGGAGGCTGCGGGTGAAGCCACGTATTGATGTGATGGAGGCCGCAGCGCCGGGGAAGGTGAGAGTACCCCCGGCACCACCAGTGCCTCCGCCAGCGGCCCTCATCATTCCGCCGCAGCACGCTGCCCCCTGCGCACCGGAAGGCCTGGGTACATCGGGCCCAGTGGTGTATGCAGAGTTGTGCGAGGCCCCTGCTCAAGTCCCTGAGGTACCCCGCCTGGAGCCGCCAGTGCAGAAGTCATCCAAAGAAGACGCTGCTGCGTTCCCCCTGCTGATAGCAGCTGCGTCGTTGGAACCGGCCGTTACTCCGGCTCCATTGGAAGTAGTGGATGCGGCCTGTCCTGAGGCCGCGGTTATGCCGCTGCTGAAGTCGACTGCGGCCGACTTAGTGGGCCTTGTGATTCCAGGCTCCAAGGACCCGGTTGTCCCCATTTGCCACCTGGCCCCAGCGGCTGTTGAGCCGCAGGAATCATCGGCCGCCTCTGATCCACGTCCTTCCTCGGTTAAGTCCCGCCCACCGGACTCCAAGGCTCATGCCGGACCCTCTGTTTGGGTCGCAGGAGTTATAGAGAAGAAGAGGGCCAGGGGGCAGGAAGTCTGGAACCTGCTCCATGAGAGGGGAGAGGCTGGCATGGCGGCTGCACGACCCCCGGGACGGCTCGTTTATACTATCTTGCAGAAAGGGACACTTCTTGCATCCTGGGAGCTCCATGGTTGTGGGGTCCCATACTACTGACCACCGAAAGGAGGATTGAACTGTCAGGAGTTCGTTGCACCGTTGTGCAGGTCAAAAGGACAGTTCGCGGTCAGCTTTTAAAAAAAAAAAAGAAATGTTTATCTGTGATTTTTATGTCTGTTTTTCTATGTTCCTCTTACAGGATAGTTTGTGTTTACTTGTTAGACTGACAGAGCGGGGATACTTAGAAGAGAGGGAGTGTCCATGTCCAAGGAAGGGGGGAGAAAGAAGACATGCAATGTTATGTTGTTATAT
This sequence comes from Dendrobates tinctorius, assembly GCF_039654945.1. Lineage (NCBI taxonomy): Eukaryota > Metazoa > Chordata > Amphibia > Anura > Dendrobatidae > Dendrobates > Dendrobates tinctorius. Next base: position 14,644,951 of record NW_027361802.1, read on the forward strand.
GTTGGTTTTAAAATGAGCAAAAGAAAACGGAAAAAAAAAAAAAATTATAAAAAATGGGGTACTTGTGCTATTATAAAGTTGTATGATGTATAACATGCAAAGAAAAATGCAACAGGTCCGGGTAAGGGAAGGTCTGCGGGACCAAAGGAAAGTGTGAGATCCGGTAGGGATCTAAGAGTTGAGGAGGTCTGGGAGACCGGGACGCCGACCATGACATGTAATTGAAAGAAGGAAAATGAGTTGGAAGACATGAGAAAGACAGCCGTCCTAGGTCAGGTCCCCAACACCACGGACACCCCTGAAGAAGGAAAGGCGGGCGCCGGCAATGATCTGGTAGGTGAGTGGCCTCGATCATGGCGTACCGGATAGTGAAAGGTAACAGTAGGGGAGAGTAGGGGAAAGATACACGCCGTAGAGAGAATACGGGTGTACCTTGCCCAATTTGAAAGACGTTGTCATGTGGCGTGCACGCTGGTGAGTAGCAGTAGGCTGCTCAGAGCATAGTGCTCCCAGTATGGTTCGGCCCCCGCAGATAGTGGGTTTGGCTCAACTTCTGGTCCGACAACAGAATGTAGGTGTAGATTCAGAACGACGAAGGCAGGGATGACGATTGTCGAGGACGACAATGGACAAAGGAAGGGGGAGTGTAGGGAAGGTGACCTGACGGACGGACGGACTAGTCAGAGTGAAGAAAGATAGGTTTGCACAGTGTAGGTAGGAGTCAGTGATTACAGTGGGGAAACAACTAGGAAAGTGTAGTGGACGTGCAGTACCTTGGGATGACCATTAGATGGCAGGGTGGAGTGTGAGCAAAGGACTTTACAGCAGCTTAGGGCTTTAGAAACCGTTGGTCATGGGGGGCGTGGTGACAGTTAGAGTGACAGTTTCAAGGAACCGGGGGAGTTATAAATACTGAGGGAGGGTTCCAGAAAGTTCCAGTCCCCAGGGGGAGCTCAAGTGACAGGAGGACTACGACAGTCTGTGCACTCTGAGGAGAATCCAGACCAGGGGGACTGAGGAGAGAGGACGTCAGGGGGGTGGTCCTGACAGGAAAGGACCGCAGTTGAGACGAGGTACTGGGTGTAAGACACCGTATGTGACACGACAACTGAGCAGTAGAAGCGCTGTTGGTTAATGGGCCTAAGGCGGCCACAGTGACGGAACTGTCAGGAGCGTCGACAGTAAAGGAGGGGACGGTGTGTGCAGACACGTCTCCAGTGTACGGTGTGAGAAGCGGCTCTGGAAACGGAGGGCCGCGAGGTGTGCCGTCAGTCGGACGGCAAGTGAAGAAATAAACTTGGACCTGTTGCACCCAGAATCTGCCTCCATCGTGTCTCTGTTGTCATCTCTGCGCGGTATAAAAGTAGGACCACCCCCCCCAGCTCGGCACCCCACCACCGACACTACAAAAGATAAGACAAACAGGTTAAATTATACTCACCGGGGGGTGTGGTCCGGTGCGGTGAGTGTCGCGGTCCAGTCTGGCGCCTCCCATCTTAATAGGATGATGTCCTCCTTCTTGCTTCTACCTCGGCTCCTGCACAGGCGTACTTTATTTGCCCTGTTGAGAGCAGAGTGAAGTACTGCAGTGTGCAGGCGCCGGGAAAGGTCAGAGAGGTCCCGCGCCTGTGCACTGCAGTACTTTACTCTGCCCTCAACAGGGCAGATAAAGTACGCCTGCGTTGGAGCCGAGGGAGAACCAAGGAGGAGGACATCATCGTATGAAGATGGGAGGCGCCAGACAGGATGGCGACACCCATCAGACCGGACCGAACGCCCGGGTGAATATAATCTAACTCTTTTTTCTTATCTTTCAGGTTACATCGGGGGCTTATCTACAGCATTACAGAATGCTGTGGCCACAGCTTATAGGCCAAAAATGGGGTGACAGACTCCCTTTAACTGCTTGATATTTTTAGAAACCTTAAGTGCTTAAAAGATGCTCAAAAGCCTGAATATATGTACAGCAAGTCATTATTCATCAGAAATGCATATATATTCCTTCTTTTGAGCATCTCCTTATAATTTTTTCCAGACGGTTTCTGCAACAGATTCCTCCTGAAAGGATGTTGTGTGTACATAGACTAATTGTTACTTTATTTCTAGTTAGCAGAAGAGGAGGTTATAAAGAACAAGACTCTATTACTGATAGCCAGCATTTCTAATGGAACTAATGGGAGCACTTCAACACCATACATTCATCCAGCCGATATGCCCAGAGGTCCATGCTGGGAAACAAATGTGGGAATAGTAAGTCATCCATCATCTTTACAAAATTAGAAAGGATATGGTAACACACACAGCTTTTGTGAATTTGTTTGCATGCGATCAATGGAAACATAATCTTGAAAGACTGAAAGAATTTAATGTTTAAGATTATCCCAAAGTGTTGGGCCGACACAGTACTAGGTACTAATGACCATACTTACCAATGAGCATGTTTTCTATTCAAGAGTAAATAAAAAGTGCTCAGAAAAACTTATTAAATATGATCATTTCCAAATTGAAGGGAAATTTTAATTTTTTTTTGCTAATTACTCTTTTTTATGTAACATTAATAATGTTACATTAAGGAGACTATCCATTTTGATGATGACTACAGCTAGGCACTACATAGGTACACAATGTAAGTAGAATCCACAGTATTTATCTATAATATACTGCTATATGCTTCTTTCTGTCCGAAATCTATATAGACTGTGCCTTCGTAGTGTGTCTGGGCTCAGAAGGCCACATCCAGGATGGGAGAGCTTGCATCAGGATGGGAAGCATATAACAGGATGGGGGACCATGATGGTGGACATTATACCAGGATGGGGAGCATTCGGTTTCAATCATGAGGTCGGGGGTGATGCAGGTCAGTCATTGCTTTGAAAAACAGAGCAGCCGCTGTAACCATGCTGCCAGTCCTGACTGACAGCCACCCTCAATGTAGAGTGAGTGTCAGTCAGGGCCAGGTGTTTGGTTATAGTAACCACTCTGCAGGCTTGCAGGCCCTAGGCAGCACAATAACGCCATTAACCTGCAGATTAACTGCTGTGACAGGGTCACTCGCACAGTGTATGAAGGGAGATATGTGTCACTAAGCATATTGGCATCAGTGATCTAAAACCAGGATATTTTTACTCCAGTACACTACGTGCTGAGAGGGTTAATTTAAAGTTATACTTGGGCTGGTTTTATTTGGGCACCCTTAGAATGGGAGGGAGGGTGCTCACCATATCTCCTCCGGCAGAGCTGACATCGGCATGTGTACGGACTGGACATGCAGTGATGTCATGGTCATGTGATCATCACATGGTTTATGTTAAATATCTGGACATGAGAGTCAGTCGGGGTTGTGTCTTGGGAGAGGAGGAACTCTCACGTGGCTCCAGGAGAAGCTAAGGATGTTGTGTGTGTTACCTGCAGGTGAATCCTACAGGGAAAGGATTTTGTTGGATTTTACCTTGTTTCGTTTTACCATTATGGCACAGAGGCTCTGTTTATTTTGCTGAACCCTGCTAAGGTTTTATGCTGTCCATAATAAACCAGCAGGTGAACTACTACCAAAACCATTCCTATTTCTACCTGGTGAGTCAACCCCTCACACCGCATATCTGCAGGTTAATAGTGTTATTTATGATGACAGGATCCCTTTAATTTTGTAGTACAATGCGCATGTGCATACCGACATTTTTTTGAAGACACTGTGTCTGCAAATTAGCATATACAGTGTCTTCAATTAAATGGCATCGGATAACGTGGTATGCACTGACTCCGTTGCCATTTTATTAAAGTACTGTACTACAGTGAGCATTACTTCAATAAAATGGCACCAGAGGCAAACTGCGCTGAACTCACTGACACAGTATCTTAAAAAAATGGAGCCGGACATATACCAGTAAAAATGCTCACCACCCAGACGTAGAATGGATTCAATAGCTAATACTATTATAAAATGGTATACCCTTTTATCTTACAGGAATTTGTAAAGCTAACAGTATCAGATACACAGATGACCTACATCATGATTCTTGCGGGAGACTTTGGCCGAGCAGTGATTGTCAGGTTTCTCAATTATTGCTGGTGTTGGGATTTGGAGTCTGGATTTGTAGGTTTTTTTAAAATTTTTATGAAAATTATTGAATCTATCTATCTATCTATCTATCTATCTATCTATCTATCTATCTATCTATCCCACCAATTTCAACAGCATCCATAAACAATCTAATATCTCATATCTATTCATATTTAACTTGTCTTCTCCGTACAATAATCACATTGAATCGTTTTTGGTAAGGTACTGACAGTGAGGAAAATAAGTATTTGATACACTGCCTATTTTGCAAGTTTTCCCACCTGCAAAGAATGGAAGGGTCTGTAATTTTTATCGTAGGTGCACTTCAACTTAAAAAAATCCCCCCCAAAAATCAAATTTTATGATTTCTACACAATTAATTTGCATTTTATTGCATGAAATAAGTATTTGATACAACAGAAAAACAGAATTTACTATTTGGTACAGAAACCTTTGTTTGCAATTTCAGAGGTCAGACATTTCCTGTAGTTCTTGACCAAATTTGCACACACTGCATAAGGGGTTTTGGCCCACTCTTTCATACAGCTCTTCTCCAGATGTTTCAAGGAAACGGAGCTTTCACTGGGCAATATTGAGTTTGAGCTCCCTCCAAAGATTTTCTATAGCGTTCAGGTCTGGAGACGGGCTTTGCCACTCCAGGACCTTGAAATGCTTCTTACGGATCCACTCCTTAGTTGCCCTGGCTGTGTGTTTTAGGTCATTCTCATGCTGGAAGACTCAAAGAATCAGTCATGACCCATCTGCAATGCTCTTACTGAGTGAAGGAGGTTGTTGGCCAAAATCTTGCATTACATGACTCTATCTATCCTCCCTTCAATACGGTGCAGTCATCCTGTCCCCTTTGCAGAAAAGCACCATCAAAGCATGAAGCTTACCTCATCATGCTTCACGATTGGGACAGTGTTCTTGTGGTTATACCCATTCTTCTTCTTTCTTCAAATTCGATGAGTTGAGACCAAAAAGTTCTATTTATGGTATCATCTGACCACATGACATTCCCCCCATGCCTCCTCTGAATCATCCAGATGGTCACTGGTGAACTTCAAATAGACCTGGACATCTTGTGTTTCTTCAATTTTCTAATAATTGAGCCAACAGTTGTTGCCTTCTCACCAAGCTGCTTGTCTATTGCCCTGTAGCCCATCAAATCCTTGTGCAGGTCTACAATTTTGTCCCTGGTGTCATTAGATAACTCTTTGGTCTTGTCCATGGTGGAGAGGTTGGAGTGTGATTGATTGTGTGGACAGGTGTCTTTTATAAAAGTAGTGAGTTCAAGCAGGTGCAATTAATACAGGTAATGAGTGCACAGTAGGAGGACTTCTTGAAGAAAAACTAACAGGTCTGTGAGAGCCAGAATTCTTGCTGGTTGGTAGGTGATCAAATTCTTATTTCATGCAATAAAATATAATTTCATTATTTAAAAATTATGCAATATGATTTTCTGTTTTTTTATTTTTAGATTTTGTCTCTCACAGTTGAAGTGTACTTACAATAAAAATTACAGACCTCTCCATTTTTGGCAGGTGGGAAAACTTGCAAGATGGGCAATGTATCAAATACTTATTTTCTCCTCTGTATTTATTCTCCAAAGAAACTGCGAATGTTTACAAAAGATATGAGCGTGCTACCTGCTCCATTAGGGTATGTGTTCATGGCATCTTTTTCAGTTATATTCCAATTGGAAGATACCTGAAAAAGCGCTTATTAAATGCTATAAAGACTAAACATAAAGCACAGTAATGTCAAAATAGCTTGCTGTGTACACGTTCAGTCCTTTGTTACTTTGTTTAACTGATTCGGTCTTCAAAAGCCATGAAGCGACTAAAAAAAGTAACCTGTTCATTTTATGAGCTACCAAGTCTTAGAAACTGCTCACTATTTATGGTGTCATTCTATGTTTTATGGTTTATCAAAAAAAGACAACAGCTGTGGAACTGCTTCAAAAACAACTGAAAAGCCACCAATTCCCTTCAGGAATGAGGTCGCTCTTGCTTGGCTGAAGCTTTTTCACCCTGAAAAAAACCAGCATGTCCACTAAATGCCCATACGCTAAATCTCTACGATGCCGGTCTCAGAATGAGATATTAGGGATCATTTTTAGAAAATTGTGAAATTTTGCATCCATGGTTTTAATAATGAAAAATTGCGTTACGGTGGCACTGCAGGTTTCAATGTATGTACAACTTTGCTATAAATTACAATTTTACAGCTTGTTAATATTCTTAAATTTACAGCCATCTTATTCTGAGTTCGATATAAGTGGAAATGTTCTTGGTCTCATTTTCAATCAAGGCATGATTTGGTAAGTTCAGATTTTGTAAATCAGGAAAAAACTAGGCAGTACTTGACGGAAAATCTATTGTGTACTAGACTCAATAACTCCACCAGTTTAATAACAGAAGACTACCCCTTTACACTCAGCTAAATGTAAAATCTTGAAGATACATGTTTAAGATGTGAAAGAGAACAAAGATATTTTCCATATTTGATGGTCATGTCCTGTCTATTGGGGATGTACTATTATACTGTATTCCATACCATGCTATGTAGTAAAGTATTATATAAATCTCATTTATAGGTGTAGCTTTTCATTCATTCTTAAAGTTCCTTTTCAAATAATTTTTATTGGATTTTAACATTTTTTAGAACAATAACCATAGGAATGAGGGAAGGGGTAAACAAAGGAAAGGGATGGGTAGTAAAAGGTAGAGAACTCCAACTTTATACAGTATGAGTTATGTACAGAAAAAATAAGGTAGTTTAATGTAAACATTTATACATAAATCTAGCAATATTATCTAATATTAAATTTAAGTTTAACAAGCATATTTCATCCAAACTCAAAGCATGACGTTAATTTCAGTTACATAAAAAGAACCATATCATTATTTTCCTTATGATTGCTGAAATTTTGAATTATACAAGTCCCATTTTGTTTATATTTATTTAAAAAGTTATTGTTAATATCGATTCTCCTTTCCAAGGAGCTGGGTAGGTGTAGTTTATCTACAATGTCAGAGAAATTCGGTGTTTCTACCTTTTTCCACCAAGAAGCCGGGGAGTTTTAAATTACTAAAAAAAATATGGATAATTGCGTATTTAATCGATGGGTCAATTTTTTCAAGATTCAATCAAAAAAGTGTCATCAGTGGAGTGACAACTATGTTGTTGTTGGATAAAATATTTATATGTTTTGTAGCTTCTTTCCAGAGATTCATTACTTTTGGGCAGCTCCAGAAAATATGGAATAAGTTCCTTGGTGAACCACAACCTCTCCAATAGAGAGGAGAGTTTTCTTGATTTATATGAGATAATCGTATTGGTGTGTAGTACCATCTTAACACTAACTTATAAAAAGACGCTTGATGGCATACTCCCACTTTTCTGTCTGTCATGTGATGTTTAGTTCTAACTCCCAACGCTGTATATAAATATTTTTGGTTACCATTAGAGTTGAGCGAAACGGGTTGGTCATATTCAAAAGTCGGCGACTTTCGCTGAAGTCGGGTTTCATGAAACAAAACCCGACCATAGTGTGAGGTCGGCCACGAGGTCGGCGACCAGAGCGCCAAGGTCGCGTTTCAAAAGATGCTTCCAGCGCCCTTTTTCAGCCAAAGATGGAGGACGCACACTGTGGGCAACGCGATGACATAGGCATCGGTCACCACCATCTTTGAGAAGGGCATGCAAGTGATTGGCTGGCTTTGTGTGGCATCACAGGGGCTATAAAAGGGCATGAACGCCGACCGCCATCATACTTCTGCCGATCTTAGCATTAGGGAGAGGTTGCTGCTGATGATTCAGAATATGGGAGAGCGTTAGGCAGGGAAGAAGAACCCAAAAACTGCTTCTGCTGTTAGCGAATATTAAATATAATAAAATGTTATATTTTTGTGCATCAGCTCTGTTGGTTATTAGGCTACCTTATAAGGCTCCCTGATAGCTGCATTGCTGTGTGCACACTGATGTGCAAACTGATCTTTTAAAAGTAAAAATACTTTTCTTCCTCTTTTCTGCACAGTTACCAAGCGTTCATTTTTCCACCCTTTTGTGTGTGCAGCAGTCCTGCTTATTAGGCTGCCTGCATCCATACTTGGACTGAGAGCATCATTGTCAGCGTCCTCAAATCTCTAGTGAGATCCAAATTCTCACCAATACTATATACACTGTTATGATGAGTCACCGAAGGAGGAAAAAACAAAATACTAGCTAAGTCCAGAAAAACCAGAGAGGTTGGCAGCTATCGGATTGCAGACCCCTGAACCTATCCACAAAAACTAGCAGTAGCCGTGGGGGGTTCCTACGGTGCCCTAGACCCCTCGATCACAGCCAGAGAACTACATAGCCTAAAGACAGAAAGGGGAAAAACTAAACTGCCCCAGAGCAGACCCCAAAGCAATAGGCAGCCCCCAACATATAATGACGGTGAAGCAAGATGAAAACACTAACACAGATAGAAAGATAGGTTGAGCAAATGATGGGGCCCAAGCTAACTAAAATAGGACAGGATAGGAAAGCTGCTCTCTGCCATCCACAAAAACCCTATCCAAAATGTGCCAACCGACTGATAGGAAAAACAGGCCCTGAAGTCGCTAGGCTTCAAAAGACTAAATCAGCACTCAGGTATATTCTGAAGACAGAGCAAAAGATCAACAGATCAGAGACAAAAATGGAATTCAGCTCACCCCCGGCCGGGGATGGCAGAACTCCCAAAAAACAAGGCAAAACAAAAACAAAACTGAAGTGTACAAAGCAGAGCAGAAAAACTTAGCTTTGAGACGCAGGAATCAGACTGGTCTCCAAGAATCCAGCAGGATCACCAGCAAAGCAGAAGGGCGTCGGCTGCCTTATATCCAGTCCTTAATTCCAGCCACCCAGTCATCATCTAGCTGCCCAGGTGTTTGGTAATCAGCCTCACTACCTTCCTTCGCCAGAGGAGGGAGTTCATCAGAGCTCAACGATGAAGGGAAAAATGAACTCACAACAGTACCTCCCCCTTGAGGAGGGGTCACCGAACCCTCATCCATGCCACCAGGGCCATCCGGGTGAGCCCGATGAAAGGCACGCACCAATCTTTCGGCATGAATATCAGAGGCAGAGACCCAGGAATTATCCTCCTGACCATAACCCTTCCACTTAACCAAATACTGGAGTCTCCGTCTAGCCCGACGGGAATCCAGTATCTTCTCTACCTCATATTCCATGTTTCCTTCAACGAATACAGGGTCAGGAGGTGCCACCACAGGAACTATTGGTTCAACAAACCTCTTCAACAAGGACTTATGAAACACATTATGAATTTTAATTGTGACAGGAAGAGCGAACCGAATAGAGACCAGATTAATAATCTCCAAAATCTTGTAAGGTCCAATAAATCTAGGCTTAAACTTAGGAGAAGCCACCTTCATAGTGATATTTTTTGATGACAACCAAGCCATATCACCCACCTTAAACTGGGGACCAACGGTCCTACGCCGGTTGGAAAACCGCTGGGCCTTTTCCTGGGAGAGAGACAACTTATCCACTACTTGGTCGCAGATCTGGTGCATTCTCTCCACCACAGTGTCAACACCTGGGCAGGCAGAAGACTCCACCTGCCCTGAAGAAAATTGAGGGTGAAACCCAAAGTTACAAAAAAAAGGTGACATCAAAGTGGCAGAACTAGCTCTATTATTTAAAGCAAATTCGGCCAAGGGCAAAAATAAAACCCAATCATCCTGATCGGCAGAAATAAAACATCTCAAATACGACTCCAAAGTCTGGTTTGTTCTCTTTGTCTGCCCATTGGTCTGAGGGTGAAACACAGAGGAGAAGGACAACTGAATTCCTAGCTTGGAACAGAAAGTCCTCAAAAATCTAGACACAAACTGAACTCTTCTGTCAAATACAATGTTCTCAGGAATCCCGTGCAAGCGAACCACCTGTTGCAAAAACAAGGGCACCAACTCAGAGGAAGATGGCAACTTAGGGAGTGGTACAAGATGGACCATCTTAGAGAATCTATCACAAATCACCCAAATAACAGTCATTCTCTGAGAGACAGGCATATCAGAGATAAAATCCATTGAAATATGGGTCCATGGCCTCCTGGGCACCGGCAAAGGCATCAACAAGCCACTAGAGCGAGAACAAGGTTTAGATCGGGAGCAAGTCCCACAGGACTGCACAAAATTCCTGACATCATGAGACAAGGCGGGCCACCAAAAAGACAGACTCACCAGATCTCTAGTACCAAAAATACCTGGATGACCAGCCAATGCAGAGCAATGAACTTCAGACATCACTCTCTTCCTCCACTGGTCAGGAACATACAACTTTCCACTGGGACAACACTCAGGTTTGTCCTCCTGAAACTCTTCCAGAGCACGTCTCAAATCGGGCGAGATGGCAGAAAGAACTACCCCCTCGCCTAAGATGGTAGCAGGCTTAGTCACAACAGGATAATCAGCAAGGAAACTCCTAGAGAGGGAGTCTACCTTGACATTCTTAGTGCCCGGAAGAAAAGAGACCACAAAATCAAAATGTGGGAAAAACAAGGCCCACCTAGCCTGTCTAGGATTCAAGCGCTTGGCCGACTCCAGGTAAATCAAATTCTTGTGGTCAGTAAGGACCACGACTTGGTGTTTGGCTCCCTCCAACCAATGTCTCCACTCCTCAAATGCCCATTTCATGGCCAACAGTTCCCGATTCCCCACATCATAGTTACGTTCGGATGGGGAGAACTTTCGGGAAAAGAAAGCACAAGGATTCATTTTAGATGTCACAGGATCTTTTTGGGACAACACCGCTCCTGCACCAATCTCAGAAGCGTCCACCTCCATCTGAAATGGGAGTGAGACATCAGGTTGCCGCAAAACCTGAACAGAAGTGAATCTTCGCTTCAGCTCCTGAAAGGAAGAAACAGCCTCCGGAGACCAATTCAGCACATCAGCACCCTTCCTAGTCAAATCAGTCAATGGCTTGGCAATACCAGAAAAATTAGCTATAAATTTCCGATAAAAATTAGCAAAGCCCAAAAATTTCTGGAGGGCCTTCAAATAAGTGGGCTGAACCCAATCATAAATGGCCTGTACCTTGGCCGGGTCCATTTCAATAGTAGACGGAGACAAAATAAATCCCAAAAATGAAATCCTCTGTACCCCAAAAAGGCATTTCGATCCCTTGACATACAGGGAATTCTCCCTAAAAATCCAGAACACAGTCCGAACATGTTCCACATGAGATTCCCAATTCTTGGAGAAGATCAAAATATCATCCAGATAGATAATCAAAAATTTATCCACAAAGTCTCGGAATATATCGTTCATGAAGCACTGGAAGACAGAAGGGGAATTGTGAGCCCAAAAGGCATCACTAGGTACTCAAAATGTCCCTCCGGAGTATTAAACGCCATCTTCCATTCATCCCCATGCTTAATGCGAATAAGATTATACGCCCCCCTGAGGTCAAGCTTGGTAAACCAGCAAGCACCTTTAACTCTGGAGAATAGATCAGAAATCAGGGGTAACGGATACTGATATTTAACAGTAATTTTGTTGAGGGCACGATAGTCAATACAAGGCCTTAATGAACCATCCTTTTTAGCCACGAAAAAAACCCAGCACCTAAGGGTGAAGAGGATGGTCTAATATGACCCTTCTCTAACGACTCCTTAATATAGGATCGCATAGCCTCGTGCTCGGGTACAGATAAATTGAAAAGCTGACCCTTGGGGAATTTACACCCCGGGTTCAGCTCAATTGCACAGTCATAACTCCTATGAGGAGGCAAAGACGCAGACTCATTCTCACTAAATACATCATAAAAGTCAGCCAAATAGTCAGGAACATCAGGCGACTGGGGAGAGGTGGAGAAAACAGGAGCATCACTAAGGGCACACCGACAACCCCAACTCACCACAGACAAAGATTTCCAATCCAGAAATGGATTATGGATTTGCAACCAGGGAAACCCCAGAACAATGGTATCATGCAAATTATGCAACACCAAAAATCTGCAATTTTCTTGATGGTCTGGGGCGACATGCATTACCACCTGGGTCCAAAACTGAGGTTTATTCTTCGCCAAAGGAGTAGCATCAATACCCCTCAAAGGGATAGGCGTCCGCAGAGGTGTCATAGGAAATCCACAACGTTTAGCAAAATCCAAGTCCATCAGGTTCAGAGCTGCTCCCAAATCCACAAAAGCCTTGGCGGAAAATGTGGACAGGGAGCAGATCAGAGTAATTGCCAGAAGAAACTTAGGTTGAACACCACCCACAGAAAACGTGTGTGCACAACGTTTCTCTCGTTTAGGGCAGACAGAAATAATATGCGAGGCATCTCCACAAAAAAACACAGCTTATTACGCCTTCTGAACTCCTGAGGTTGCGCCCTAGACAAAACTCTACCACATTGCATAGGTTCAGACATTTGTTCAACAGGTGGCAACATCTCTCGTGTAGTTTTGCGTTCACGTAAACGCCGATCCACCTGAATGGCTAATGACATAGAATCATCAAGACCAGAGGGAACAGGAAATCCCACCATAATATCCTTTACAGTTTCTGACAAACCCTTCCGAAAGAGGGCTGCCAAGGCACCATCATTCCAGGTAGTATGGACCACCCACTTTCTGAATTTTTGACAGTACAACTCTGCCGAATCCCGACCCTGGCTTAATGCCAACAGGGTCTTTTCAGCCTGATCAATAGCATTAGGTTCATCATACAACAACCCCAAGGCTTGAAAAAATGCGTTCACATTATTCAGAATAGGATCATCAGGTTTCAAAGAAAACGCCCAATCCTGGGGATCGCCGCCCAGCAAAGAGATGACAATTTTAACCTGCTGCGTGGAGTTCCCCGACAAGTTAGGCTTCAAGGCAAAAAATAATTTACAATTATTCTTGAAATTCAAGAATTTAGACCGATACCCAAACAACACATCAGGAGTAGGAGTCTTTGGTTCAGCAGCATGTGAATGAGCAAGATAGGCGGAAATTCCCCGCACTTCAGCAGCGAGCTGCTCCACACGATCAGACAATTGCTTCATCTCCATTGAGAGAAAAATTCCCCCTACGGCCTCAGAGATATAGAGGAAAAAATATGCACAAAAAAAAAATTCTGACACACTTTTTTTTTTTTTTACAATTCTCTCCTGCTTTTGAGTGCCTTAGACCCCTCAATCACAGCCGGAGAACTACATAGCCTAAAGACAGAAAGGGGAAAAACTAAACTGCCCCAGAGCAGACCCCAAAGCAATAGGCAGCCCCCAACATATAATGACAGTGAAGCAAGATGAAAACACTAACACAGATAGAAAGATAGGTTGAGCAAATGATGGGGCCCAAGCTAACTAAAATAGGACAGGATAGGAAAGCTGCTGTCTGCCATCCGCAAAAACCCTATCCAAAATGTGCCAACCGAATGATAGGAACAACAGGCCCTGAAGTCGCTAGACTTCAAAAGACTAAATCAGAACTCAGGTATATTCTGAAGACAGAGCAAAAGATCAACAGATCAGAGACAAAAATGGAATTCAGCTCACCCCCGGCCGGGGATGGCAGAACTCCCAAAAAACAAGGCAAAACAGAAACAAAACTGAAGTGTACAAAGCAGAGCAGAAAAACTTAGCTTTGAGACGCAGGAATCAGGCTGGTCTCCAAGAATCCAGCAGGATCACCAGCAAGGCAGAAGGGCGTCGGCTGCCTTATATCCAGTCCTCAATTCCAGCCACCCAGTCATCATCTAGCTGCCCAGGTGTTTGGTAATCAGCCTCACTACCTTCCTTCACCAGAGGAGGGAGTTCATCAGACCTCAACGGTGAAGGGAAAAATGAACTCACAACAATACACCTTGTACCTTGTAATACACCATCCAATTTCAGCCTGTTACATTGAGGTGTACTCTCTACTGGGCCTGAGACAATTGTTCAGCGTCCTCAAATCTCTAGTGAGGTCCAAATTCTCACCAATACTAGATACACCGTCCACCTTGTCATACACCATCCAATTTCAGCCTGTTACATTGAGGTGTAATCTCTACTGGGCCTGAGACAATAGTTCAGTGTCCTCAAATCTATAGTGAGATTCAAACTCTCACCAATGCCATATACACCCTCCACCTTGTCATGCACCATCCAATTTCAGCCTGTTACATTGAGATGTAATCTCTACTGGGTCCGAGACAATAGTTCAGCATCCTCAAATCTCTAGTGAGATTCAAATTCTCACCAAGAGTAGATACACCTTCAACCTTTTTTTAAAGTACCATATAGCTGGTGGTATTTTGGGTACATTTTCACAAAAATGAGGAAGTCTGGTGGAAGACGCCATGGAAGTGGGCGGAGGTTGCCAGCTGGTCCTGATGGTGGTGGTGGTGGTGTTGCATCTCTTGGTAATGGCAAAAGCACAATAGCACCTAAGGCAGGAGGTGTTGAGCCTGCATCATCATCTGGCTCCACAAGGCCTCGAAGGCTCTCTTTTCTGGGAGTAGGTAAACCACTTTTAAAGCCGGAGCTTCAGGAACAAGTTTTGGCTTACATTGCTGACACAGCCTCCAGCTCTCTCGCCTCCTCTTCTGAAGTTTCAAAAAATAAAAGCACTGAGTCGTCAATGGAGGCTCCTGGTCAGGAACAACACCTTTCCTTGTGTCCTTCACCCCTACCAAAAGTGAAGGATGTGGCAGGCCACACTACCGATTACTCCATGGAGCTCTTTTCACATACCATGCCTGGGTTAGCAAGTCAAATCGTGAATTCCCCAGTCCAAGATGAATCTGACATGGAGTGCACTGATGCATAGCCACTGCTAGATTTTTCTGCTGGTACATTCACTCAGAGCACTACACTGTCCTCGCAGTGTACTGAGGCAGAATCAGACCCTGATGAAACTCAGGTGCCCCTTCCCGCATACTATACCACCTTACACGGTGACAAAGAGGAAGGTGCAGATGAAAGTGCAGGTTCCTTGAGCAGGTGGTGGGGCATACACATGGGCGACGGCACTTGCACAGGGCCCCTCATAGTACGTCAAAGTGTCTCTGCCGGTGGGAGGGCCCACCTGCCGTCAGACACACCGCCGTACTATGAGGGGCCCTGTGCCAGTGCCGTCGCCAATGAGTGAGTCCCCCCTGCTTGCTCAGGATCACGGCACTTGCAAAGTTGAAATACTTACCTCTCCCTGCTCCACCGCCGCGACGTCTTCCGCGTTTCCTGACAGCGACATTCTGAACAGAGAGCGCGATGACATCACGTCTTTATGCCCTCTGCCTAAACAGTCCAAGTGCAGTGACATGGAAGATGGGGACGATGAGAAGTCCAGACTGGTACAGGGATTCCCTAGCAAGGAGACTTATTTAATTGTTTTCAATGTTGGGACAGCTATTTTTGGGGAGCACTATACTCTGGAGAATGATATATGAGGCCCACCATACACTGGAGCATTCTAAAGGTGGACATCAGACACTGGAGCAGCATTTACAGGGCCCATTATGCACTGGAGCATTAGAAATGGGGCCCATTATATATGGAGCATTATTTGGGCCCATAACACAGTGGAGCTTCATCCATGGGGACCAACATATACTGTAGCATTATGTAGAGCTCATCATATACTGTTTCAAACATTATATGGGATCAATGATTCTGTATGGAGAAATATATGGGCCTCATTACTCTGTATAGCGCACTATGCGGTGGCCATAATACTGTATGGAGTAATATACTGTCCTTTTTTGGAGCTATTGGAGAATTTCAAATGGATATCAGTCATGAGATGTAAGAAGTGAAGTATTTTTCATTGTACTATACCGCTATTTCTCTGCCGTATCAGAGGATCATGAATTGTGGCATGTGTTAAAAGAGCCCAGTGATACTCTTTGGCCCAGGGCCCACGAAAATCTGGAGCCAGCCCTACCCCCCCCACAACTTTAGCCAAATAACCACCAGTTTTCAATGCCTAACTATTATTATAAAGTAAATTAAGGTTGACAAGCTTAAGTAATAAGAATTGAAGTTTTTGGCATTAAAATGGGCACTGTAGGTGTGTTTCCTGTCCTCCACTCCCTGCCGACCTTGGTTCCCCATTGACTTGCACTGGGTTTCGTGCTTCAGTCGGCCTTCGACTTTTCACGATAATCGGCCGATTTTGTTCGACCCGACTTTTGAGAAAGTCGGGTTTCATGAAACCCGACTCGACCCGAAAAAAGGCAAAGTCGCTCATCTCTAGTTACCATCGTATCTTTGTTAAAGTAATTATAGGTGTTTTTAAGGTTTCACGTAGTTTTGTGATTAAGATTACTTTGAAATGTAGAAACAATATCCAAATTTAAAGCTCTACTGCGTAGTACTTTTTAAATATTTTCTATTAAAATAGTGAAAAATAAGAATTCCAATGAAGGCAAGTTGAATTTACTCTTAATCTCACTAAAAGAGATTAAATTATCACCATTATGTATATCCCCAACCTTTTTTATTTTATATTAAAACCATATATTTGGAATTGAAAGTTTATACTGTAATGTATATTGAAGCTACTAGAGATAACGGGTAGTTTTTAATATAGCTTAGTCTGTGTTCTTTTCTCCCCATTTGTGTTAATTTCCAGGCAGATACTATAGCCTGGAATATTAAATTATGGTGATCCCCTAAAGATGTCTCCAATAAATGATTAAAGAGTAGATCCCTTAAGGAATTATAATTATTTTGAGCTTGCTCTAAATCGATCCACGCTGAAGATGGACTCTCTCTGAACCAATATTGACTATGTTCAATTAGAGTTGCTTGATAATAAGCCCATATATTTGGTAGGGCTAAACCTCCGCTGCTTTTCCTTTTATGAAGAATTTCTGTTGCTACTCTCGCCCTTTTGTCTTTCCAAACAAAAGACTTTATCAAGTTTTCATTTTTTGTTAGTAATGAAATATGTATAGTTAGGGGTATGGTTCTAAAAATATATAAAATTTTTGGTAAAATAAAGGATTTCACATCTAAAATCTTTCCTAGCAAAGATAGGTCAAGAAGTTTAAAGTTCGAGAAATCCTTAGATATGGTTTTAATGACATTTTCTATATTAAGTGGGATTATTGATTGTAATTTATTTGTGAGAATGATTCCCAGGTATACAATTACTTTATCTTCCTACAGAAAGTTTGTTTGGTCTTTTATTCCTCTAATCATATAATGATTCATATTGAAATGTAAAATTTTTTACTTGTGTTCTAGGATTAACTTTAAAATACGAGATTCTTGAGAATAGATCTAGATCCAACATCAAAGCCTTGATAGAGTTTATGGGATCTGAAATTGTCATAAATCGATCATCTGCGAATAAAATCATCTTATGATGGCGGGGTTGAGTTTTAATCCAGGAAATAGAATTATTTGTCCTAATTTTCACTGCAAGGGGTTCAATTGTAAGCACAAATAGTAAGAGAGATAAAGGGCACCCCTGTCTCGTTCTGTTTGTTATTGGAAATGTTTTAGACTGGTGATTATTTGAAATAATTTTTGCGCTTTGGGCCTGAGGGCGAAAACAGAAGAAATTAATTTATTAAAAAGCCAAATTTAGATAAAGTTGCTTTTAAGTATGTCCAATTTAACCTATCAAAGGCCTTCTGCATCAAGAGTTATGACTAGAGTTGAGCGACTTTTGGTTTTTTAGGGTCGCGTTTCGTTTCGTGAAACCCGACTTTTCCAAAAGTCGGGTCGAGCAAGATCGTCCGATTATAGGGAAAAGTCGGGGTCGTCCCGAAACACGAAACCTAATGTAAGTCAATGGGGAATAAAAGTCGGCAGTGAGAGGAGGACAGGAAACACACCTACAGTGCCCATTTGAATGCCAAAAGCATCAATTCTTCTTACTTAAGCTTGTCAACCTTAATTAACTTCATAATACAAGTTACGCACTGAAAAATGGGGGTTATTTGGCTAAAGTTGTGGGGGGGGAGGGCTGGCTGCAGGTTTTCATGTGCCCTGGGCGAAAGAGCGCCCCTTTAACACATACCACAACTCATCATGCTCCGATACGGCAGATAAATAGCGGTATAGTACAATGAAAAATACCTCACTTTTTACATCTCATGACGAGGCCCATCTATTTCTCCATACAGAATCATTGGTCCCATATAATGTTTGAAACAGTATATGATGAGCTCCACATAATGCTACAGTATATGTTGGTCCCCATGGATGAAGCTCCACTGTCTTATGGGCCCAAATAATGCTCCAAACATAATGGGCCCCATTTCTAATGCTCTAGTGTATAATGGGCCCTGTAAATGCTGCTCCAGTGTCTGATGTCCACCTTTGGAATGTTCCAGTGTATGGTGGGCCCCATCTATCATTCTCCAGAGTATAGTGCTCCCCAAAAATTGCTGTCCCAACATTGAAAACAATCAAATAAGTCTCCTCGCTAGGGAATCCCTGTACTTGTCTGGACAGGTGCTGTAGCTTGCTTAACAGCTCGCCAGCCGTTCTCACGCCCAGTATGGATTGCACGTGATTGCACAAAGGTTAGAAAGGGTACCGTATCCCTGGATAACATGTATGGATAGCGTACACATTCAAAATATATGTCTCAGGAGGCAGGCTCAGACGGTGTCAGGCCCAGTATGGATTGCACGTGATTGCACAAAGGTTAGAAAGGGTACCGTATCCCTGGATAACATGTATGGATAGCGTACACATTCAAAATATATGTCTCAGGAGGCAGGCTCAGACGGTGTCAGGCACAGTATGGATTGCACGTGATTGCACAAAGGTTAGAAAGGGTACCGTATCCCCGGATAACATGTATGGATAGCGTACACATTCAAAATATATGTCTCAGGAGGCAGGCTCAGACGGTGTTAGGCCCAGTATGGATTGCACGTGATTGCACAAAGGTTAGAAAGGGTACCGTATCCCCGGATAACATGTATGGATAGCGTACACATTCAAAATATATGTCTCAGGAGGCAGGCTCAGACGGTGTCAGGCACAGTATGGATTTGACGGCCCAGATTACACAGCGGAGGAGCAGGGAGAGGTAAAGATTGCAAATGCTGGGGCCCTGCCCAAGCAAGGGGGGCCCACTCGTGGGCGTCGGTACTGGCACTGGGCCCCTCATAGTACAGCGGTGTGTCTGACGGCGGGTGTGCACCACCACCGTCAGAGACACTTGATTGCACTATGAGGGACCCTGTGCCAGTGCCCGCGCCCAAGAGTCGGCCTACCCACCTGTCCAGGGCAACGGCACTCGCACGGTGTCGTGCGGTAGGTGGTGACCCCGGCCATGGGGGGGGAGGCAGCACAGTTAGGGAGTTTTAGAAAGTGGCATATGTTGATGTTGGACATTCAGCTGATGCAAAAGGCGAAATAGGTGAAGTACCAGGAAGAGGTGGACCAAAGCAAGCCATTTTTCTGTCACCCTATGTGTCATCAGGGGAAGGTGGGACAAAATCCTTGGAAACCCATGCGTGGTTCATTTTAATGAAGGTTAGATCATCCACATTTTGGGTTGACAGACGGGTCCTTTTTTCTGTCAGGATTGATCCAGCTGCACTGAAGACTCTTTCCGATAGCACACTTGCAGCTGGGCAAGCGAGCTCCTGTAAGGCATATTGGGCCAATTCAGGCCAGGTGTCCAGTTTAGCGGCCCAATAGTCAAAGGGGAATGACCTGTGTGGGAGAACATCGATATGGGAGGAAAAGTAGTTTGTAACCATAGTTGACAACTGCTGTCTCCTGTCACTTTTCATCGATGCAGTATTACCAGTTGTGTGAGCGGTATTTGAAAAATCAGTCCACAACATTGTCATGAAACCCCTGTCTCCAACGCCACTTCTGCTGTGTGCACCACGAACACCTCTGCCAAGCTGCCCCCGGCCCGTACGGCTCGTGTGAGAACCATCACCGCTGCTGTGTGCTGGGAATGCCTCAAGCAACCGATTTACCAGAGTTGCTTGTTTATTAGCCAATATTAGGTCAAGGTTCTCCTGTGGCATGATGTTTTGTAATTTGCCTTTATAGCGTGGATCCAGGATGCTGGCCAACCAGAAGTCGTCATCGTTCATCATTTTGGCAATGCGGGGGTCCCTTTTTAGGATCCGCAAGGCATAATCTGACATGTGGGCCAATGTTCCCGGTGTCAATGATGCACTGCGAGTGCTGGGTGGAGGAGCACTTTCTGGCAAATCCACATCCCTCCAGTCACGCACAAACCCTGTACCAGACCTTGCCACGCCAACATTTTCACTTGCCCCACGAGATGCATCCTCCTCCCCTAAGTAATCATCCCCATCATCCTCCTCCTCCTCCTCTTCTTCCTCCACCTCGTCCAGGAGAGGTCCTTGAGCAGACAATGGCTGAATGTCATCAAGGATTCCCTCCTCCTCTTCCTCCTCATCAACATTGGCTGCAGACGCCTGCTCCTTAAGGTGCGTCAAAGTTTGCATGAGCAGACGCATAAGTGGGATGCTCATGCTTAGGATGGCGTCGTCTGCGCTTACCAGCCGTGTGCATTCCTCAAAACACTGAAGGACTTTACAAAGGTCTTTCAGCTTCGACCACTGCACGCCTGTCAACTCCATGTCTGCTCTCAAAGTGCCTGGCCGTGTATCCTCCCACAAATGCATTATGGCCTGCCTCTGCTCGCACAGCCGCTCCACCATGTGCAGGGTGGAGTTCCACCTTGTTGCAATGTCGATAATGAGGCGGTGGTTGGGAAGGTGGAGCAATCGCTGCAGCTTCTGCATACGAACGGAGTGTACAGGCGACCGGCGGATGTGCGCGCACAGTCTTCGCACCTTCTGGAGCAGGGCTGTTAACTCCGGATAATTTTTGAGGAAGCACTGCACCACCAGGTTCAAGGTGTGAGCCAAGCAAGGTATGTGGCTGAGTTTTGAAAGGGCTATGGCTGCCACAAAATTACGGCCGTTATCACTAACTACCTTGCCTGCCTCAAGATGTACACTGCCCAGCCATGACTCAGTTTGTCGCTTCAAGTACTCGGCCAGCACCTCGGCGGTGTGTCTGTCGCCCAAACACATCATCTGCAACACAGCCTGCTGACGCTTTCCACTAGCTGCTCGATAGGGGGACACATCGTGTGCAACAGTGGCAGCTGCAGATGGAGTGCTCGTACGACTGCGCTCTGTGGACGAGCTTTCGCTTCTGGAGGAGGAGGAGGAGGAGGAGGAGGGTCGAACGCCTACAGCCAACTGTTTCCTATACCGTGGGCTAGGCAGCACTGTCCCACCACCGCTGTCCCCTGTGGACCCTGCATCCACCACATTAACCCAGTGCGCAGTGATGGACACGTAACGGCCCTGGCCATGCCGACTTGACCATGCATCAGTTGTGAGGTGCACCTTTCCGCTCACTGACTGCTTGAGTGCATGGACAATGCGGTCTTTCACATGATGGTGGAGGGCTGGGATGGCTTTGCGAGAGAAGAAGTGGCGACTGGGTAGGTCATAGTGTGGTACTGCATAGGCCATGAGTTCGCGGAAAGCTGTGCTTTCCACCAACCTAAAGGGCATCATCTCAAACGAGATTAGTTTGGCAATGTGGGCGTTCAAACCCAGTGTACGTGGATGAGAGACTGAGTACTTTCTTGACCTACTCATAGTGTCTGGGAGGGTGAGCTGGACTTGAGAGCTGCATATGGTGGAAGTAGCGGTGGACAGGGCGGACTGAGAGAGGGTTGATGATGGTGATGGAGTTGGTGTTCTTTCTGATGGCCTAGAATCAGTCTTTAGTTGATATAACAGTGGGATTCCCTGACTGCTGTGGTCTTGCAACGACACCTCAACATTTGCTGCTGTGCTAACCGGTGTGCTTACAGTAGGGGAAACAATGTAGCGTTGCTGACTACCTTCGCTGTGATCAGTTGCACATGTGGCACTTGAGGTTTGGTGTTGTGTCCACGCTTGCAAGTGCATGCTGGTTAAATGTCTAAGCATGCAACTGGTATTCAAATTTTTCAGATTTTTCCCTCGGCTAAAGGTCTTTGCACACTTCTTACAGATAACCTTGGCCTGATCATGAGGATTTTGTTCAAAAAAGTGCCACACTGCACTCTTCCTACTTTGGCAGACATTTTGCGGCCTAGCACGCTGTGATCTTTTGACCCTCTGGACAAGCTGTCCAGCAACTCTTTTGATGTTTGGAACCTGTCTTTGGAGTGCTCCGGGCCTGCCAGATAACAGCTGTTGCGATGTCGATGTCTGCTGTGGATGCTCCTCATCTGAGCTATTGGAAGCAGCACCCTCTTCCCCCAATGGATGCCAATCTGGGTCAACAACTGGGTCATCCATCACCTCCTCTTCTATGTCATGTGCACCTTTCTCTGTGTCACCGTGCATGGTGGTATAGTGTGCGGGAAGGGGCACCTGAGTCTCATCAGGGTCAAAATCTGGCTCTGTACACTGCGAGGACAATGTAGTGCTCTGAGTGAATGTACCAGCAGAATCATCCATCAGCGGCTGTGCATCAGTGCACTCCATGTCAGATTCATCTTGGCCTGGATAATTCACCATTTCACTTGATAATCCAGGCATGGTATGTGAAAACAGCTCCATGGAGTAATCAGTAGTATGGCCTGCGTCATCCTTCAATCTTGGTTGGGGTGAAGGACACAAGGAAAGGTGTGGTTCATGAACATGAGCCTCCAATGACGACTCAGTGCTTTTACTTTATACAACTGAAGAAGAGGAGGCGATAGAGCTGGAGGCTGAGTCAGCAATGTAAGACAAAACTTTTTCCTGATGCTCTGCCTTTAAAAGCGGTTTGCCAACTCCTAGAAAACTAAGCGTTCGAGGCCTTATGTAGCCAGACGATGACGCAGGGTCAGCACCTCCTGCATTCGGTCCTATTTTGCTCTTGCCACTACCATCAGATCCACCACCAACACCATCATTACCAGCTGCCAACCCCCGCCCAATTCCACTGCCTCTTTCACCAACCTTCCTCATTTTTGGTAGAAATGTAGACAAAATCCAACAAACTATATAGTAATGTAAAACAAGGTACAAGGTGTCTATAGGACAGGGGAGATTTAGAATTTCTGCACACACTTGTGGACAGTGGACACTTTTGGATTGTGTGAGGCCCACTGATATCTGAGCGCTATGTGACAGGCTCGATGGCACAGCTGCCTGTGACCAAAGTGACGAGAGGATAATGGAGATTTTGAATCTCTGCGCACACTTTTGGACACTGGACACTTGTGGATTGTGTGAGGCCCACTGATATCTGAGCGCTATGTGACAGGCTCGATGGCACAGCTGCCTGTGACCAAAGTGACGAGAGGATAATGGAGATTTTGAATCTCTGCGCACACTTTTGGACACTGGACACTTGTGGATTGTGTGAGGCCCACTGATATCTGAGCGCTATGTGACACGCTTGATGGCACAGCTGCCTGTGACCAAAGTGACGAGAGGATAATGGAGATTTTGAATCTCTGCGCACACTTCTGGACACTGGACACTTGTAGATTGTGTGAGGCCCACTGATATCTGAGCGCTATGTGACACGCTCAATGGCACAGCTGCCTGTGACCAAAGTGACGAGAGGATAATGGAGATTTTGAATCTCTGCGCACACTTTTGGACACTGGACACTTGTGGATTGTGTGAGGCCCACTGATATCTGAGCGCTATGTGACAGGCTCGATGGCACAGCTGCCTGTGACCAAAGTGACGAGAGGATAATGGAGATTTTGAATCTCTGCGCACACTTTTGGACACTGGACACTTGTGGATTGTGTGATGCCCACTGATATCTGAGCGCTATGTGACACGCTTGATGGCACAGCTGCCTGTGACCAAAGTGACGAGAGGATAATGGAGATTTTGAATCTCTGCGCACACTTTTGGACACTGGACACTTGTGGATTGTGTGAGGCCCACTGATATCTGAGCGCTATGTGACACGCTCGATGGCACAGCTGCCTGTGACCAAAGTGACGAGAGGATAATGGAGATTTTGAATCTCTGCGCACACTTTTGGACACTGGACACTTGTGGATTGTGTGAGGCCCACTGATATCTGAGCGCTATGTGACACGCTCGATGGCACAGCTGCCTGTGACCAAAGTGACGAGAGGATAATGGAGATTTTGAATCTCTGCGCACACTTTTGGACACTGGACACTTGTGGATTGTGTGAGGCCCACTGATATCTGAGCGCTATGTGACAGGCTCGATGGCACAGCTGCCTGTGACCAAAGTGACGAGAGGATAATGGAGATTTTGAATCTCTGCGCACACTTTTGGACACTGGACACTTGTGGATTGTGTGAGGCCCACTGATATCTGAGCGCTATGTGACACGCTCGATGGCACAGCTGCCTGTGACCAAAGTGACGAGAGGATAATGGAGATTTTGAATCTCTGCGCACACTTTTGGACACTGGACACTTGTGGATTGTGTGAGGCCCACTGATATCTGAGCGCTATGTGACACGCTCGATGGCACAGCTGCCTGTGACCAAAGTGACGAGAGGATAATGGAGATTTTGAATCTCTGTGCACACTTTTGGACACTGGACACTTGTGGATTGTGTGAGGCCCACTGATATCTGAGCACTATGTGACACGCTCGATGGCACAGCTGCCTGTGACCAAAGTGACGAGAGGATAATGGAGATTTTGAATCTCTGCGCACACTTTTGGACACTGGACACTTGTTGAATGTGTGAGGCCCACTGATATCTGAGCGCTATGTGACACGCTCGATGGCACAGCTGCCTGTGACCAAAGTGACGAGAGGATAATGGAGATTTTGAATCTCTGCGCACACTTTTGGACACTGGACCCTTGTGGATTGTGTGAGGCCCACTGATATCTGAGCGCTATGTGACACGCTCGATGGCACAGCTGCCTGTGACCAAAGTGACGAGAGGATAATGGAGATTTTGAATCTCTGCGCACACTTTTGGACACTGGACACTTGTGGATTGTGTGAGGCCCACTGATATCTGAGCGCTATGTGACAGGCTCGATGGCACAGCTGTGACAAAAGTGACTAGAGGATAAGGGAGATTGGATTGCTTTTAAAAAAGCAGTTTGCGGATCAGTGGGTAAACAGCAATGCCAGCGTGTCAGGATTCAGGAAGCCTTAAAAGGCAGCCCAACAACCAACACCACTGATACACCACAATATAGCCTCCCCTTGCACTGCACACACAGTGACTTGTGTGTTGTGCAGGCCAAATCGCTAGCAGCAGAAGCAGTTTTTTTGTCTTCTTCCCTGCCTAACGCTCTCCCTACAGAATCAGCAGCAACCTCTCCCTATACTAAGATCGGCAGAAGTAAGATGGCGGTCGGCGTGCACGCCCTTTTATACCCCCTGTGACGCCCACCAAAGCAAGCCAATCACTTGCATGCCCTTCTGAAAGATGGTGGTGACCCGTGCCTAGGTCATCACGTTGCCCACAGTGTCCGTGGATCCTGATTGGCTGAAAAAGAGCGCAAAACAAACTTTTGAAACGCGACTTTGGCGCGTAAGTCGCCGACCTCGTGGCCTAGGGTCGGGTTTCGTTTCATGAAACCCGACTTTGCCAAAAGTCGGCGACTTTTGAATTTTTTCGACCCGTTTCGCTCAACTCTAGTTATGACTAGAGAAGGGATGTTTGATGATTTTATTAAATTGAGTATGTTTAGTATCCTTTTAGTTCCATCTGAGGCTTGTCGTCCAGCGATGAAACCAATTTGATTGTCTTTGATCAGATGAGGAAGAAGATTTTTTAAATGATCTGCTAAAATTTTTGAGTACATTTTTATATCTCCATTTATAAGGGAAATGGGTCTATAGTTCTGTACCTTTTCTATACCTCTTTTATCTTTTGGTATCATGATTATAGAAGCTTCTAGCATTTCTTTAGGAATGAACCTAGTAAAGAAGCATGATTAAATAAGTGATTTAAATAAGGGGAGATAACGTTTGAGAAGGTTTTAAAATACTCGTTAGTGAACCCATCAGGACCTGGGAATTTTTGGGGTTTAAGTTTGTTCATTGTATTCATTATCTCCTCTACACTAAAGGGTTGATTTATGAAATCTAGATCTTACGGATTTATTTGTGAGAGATTCAAGCTCGATAAGAAAGAATCAATAGTATCCATATCTGAAGTAAAAGTTAAGGTGTCTTGTAAAGGTTGTTAAAAAAAGTCTGCAAAAGTATTTGCAATATTCAATGAATGGGTTTTGATATCTCCTGATGGAGATTTAATTTTAACTATTCTTTTTCTCAGCCGTTCTTGCTTTATGTACATCATGTACAGTATCTTGTCTGCTTGTTGATTGATGAATATACTTTAAATTTTGAAGCTCTAATAACTGAGTCAAATTCAGCAAAAATTTCTGATCTGAGCTCTTGTCTCAATTTTAATATCTTCAACTGAATATCAGAGGATGGACTAGTTAGATTATTTTGCAGATCTTCTTTTAATTTTTTTTGGGATTGTAAATAAATATTTTTTTCTCTATTTTTCTTTTCGTATCTAGAGGATATTTGAATAAGACATTCCCTAAGAACCGCTTTGTGGGCGTTCCATAGAGTGAACGGGTTTATATCATTCGAAGAATTGTCTTTAAAGTAGTTATTAATAGTATTTTCTATTATTGCCCTGCACTCCAGAATTTTAAATAAGGTTGAATTAGATTTCCATAAAAATGTATTTTCTATAGGGGGCCCTAGTACAAATTCTCCCATAACTGGTGAGTGATCTGAAAAAGATTTTTTTAAGATGTCAATTTATTTAAATTTAGATAAAGAAAATACATCAGTTAGAAATAGGTCTTTTCTAGAGGAGGTTTTATGCTCATCAGAGTAGTGGGCATATTCATGGGAGGATGTATTTAGACAGCGGAAAATGCCGAAGAATTCATTCTGAATAATCCAATTATTAAGGAATTGTGAGGCTTGACATGCCGATGAGGAACAGTCTAGATAATTGTCCGGAACCATATTAAACTCGCCTACTGTTATTAAATCCCCTTTCTTAACCTCGTTGATTTTTTTTTATTAACCTATTAAAAAAGGCAATTTGTCTTTGTTTGGAGCATAAATAGTGCATAGTTTGAAGTTCAGGTTGCAAATGAGAATATGGAACCTTCCCTGAGGATCACTCTTTTCATCTATTAGATGAAAAGGGACGTTGTTATTAACAATGGTGATAACCCCTGCCTTCTTTTTTTCTTTAAGCGATTTAAACATATGTGGGTAATTTCTATGTTGAAAAATAGGATGATTATCTCA
The DNA here is from genome assembly GCF_039654945.1 of Dendrobates tinctorius. Taxonomy (NCBI): domain Eukaryota; kingdom Metazoa; phylum Chordata; class Amphibia; order Anura; family Dendrobatidae; genus Dendrobates; species Dendrobates tinctorius. Next base: position 14,672,257 of record NW_027361802.1, read on the forward strand.
GCCCAGTTTGACTTCATGTAGACAAATAATGTCAGCTCGGTAATGTTTAATTTCTTTCCAGGTTGTGAAGCGTTTGTAGGGACTAGTTAGTCCCCTGACATTGTAGGAAAGGATCTTAATTTTCATAATGTAACTACTCTAGGTTCTTTATAGATAAATATAGCTGTAAGTCTGGATGGGAAGAAAGAACTTAAAAAGAAAAAGTTAACCTAGTACCTAAAAAGTATCAAAAGTAAAAAAAACTAAAAATGAGAGAAAAGAAAAAGAAAAAACATAAAAAAATTAAATAACTCACTAGAGTATGTTGTGAACTCCCTTGCTTGGATTTCTGAGTCGAAGCTCCCTCTGCTCCCTCTGGTGGTTACTGAGAGTAGTGGAGCTGGCCAGTTGGATGGAGGTTCTCCACCTGACGATGATAATTGGGAATCTGGGATTGCTGGCTGGGAGCATATAATGGAGCTGGCTGCTCTTGAAGGTTGCTGGTGATTTTTTCCTCTCTGTGTGTTTGGAGCTCTTTTGTCCCCTTCCTGATCTGTATGTTCAGCTAAGTGATTCTTTTGCTAATCCTTTGCATCTAATCTGGTTGTGTCTTTTTTTGCTTTCTGTTTTGCTGTTTCGGTTCAGCGTGCTCCCTGCTGGGGGCAGCGCTGGGCCCTGCCGCATATGTTGCAGCTTATTCAGTCTCCTGTTATGTTAGTATCTTTTTGCTTGCTGCCAGTTTATACCAGAGTGCTGATCTAGCGGGGGTGAGATCGTGTGATCTCAGGTTTTTTTGTATATCAGAAGTGTTGGACTTCTTTAGGGTTTTGTGTGTGATTGCAGACAGTATCTTTTTCTTTCCTGTTCTGTCTAGACAGCTTGGGCCCCACCGTTTGCTCAGTCTGATCTCTGCCTGTGTTTGTGTCTCATCTTGTCTCACCAACAATATATGTTTGGGGACTGTCTATTCCTTTGGGGATCTTCTCCGGGGCAGTTTAGATTTCATCTTTCTGTCTTTAGGCTTAGTTAGTCCTCCGGCTGTGACGAAGCATCTAGGGCACCGTAGGAACGCTCCACGGCTACTGCTAGTTGTGTGGATAGGATCAGGGGTCTGCAATCTGCTTAGTTACCAACCTCTCTGGTCTTCTGGTGGCTTAGCCTGTTCCTGCCATCCTCCTCAGTGACCCATTCATAGCAAGAGTCCTCCTGGAGGATTACACCCACAGTGGTTTCTCTCCTGGGTTTGAGGGCAAAAATTGTATCTAAGTTCCCACACTGCCACTCAAATTACTATGAGAATAGCTTCACTTATTATATAATATTCCATATCAATGGCCTGTTTTAAAGAAAAATAATTAAAAAAATGAAACAGGAGACAAATAGCAAGGCTAAAGATCAACCTTTATCTTTATGTACTTACTCTTCCTGAAGGGAAATAGCAAAATTTAAACCTTCTTCAGGATTATTGAATGGGATATTTTTACTTTTATACCCGAGTAGTAATTTAGTGGGGAATCCCCATCTATATGGAATTTCCAAATTTGTAATCTTGGAAGTGGTTTCTCTGAAGGCTTCCCTAGCTTCCATAGTAGCAAAATCAGGGAAAATCTTGATATGTGTGTAAGGGGTTGGGAAAGAGCCCCTTTCTCTAATGAATTTTAGCATCTTTTCTTTTATCTCAAAAAAATGTAAGTGCAGGATGATGTCTCTCGGCTTGTCCGGGTGTATACTTTTCGGACGTGACAAGCGGTGAATCTTATTGATAGTAAGCTCTAACTCAGTCAGAGATGGGGTAGCCTTTTTAAACATTGCTTTAGTATAGTTTGAAAGTTCGCTTTGCAGAATATTTTCTGGAATTCCTCTAATTATTAAATTGTTCCTTCTGCTGCGATCTTCCAAGTCAGTTAACTTAGATTTCAAAGATTGAATTTCTGCCCTCAGGTCCAAGTTTTGTTTTATAAGGGAGTCTGTTTTATTTTCCACTGTTAGAATTCTATTTTCATTTTCTTCAAATCTTTGAGTAAAATGTTTACAAACTTCTTGTAGGGTTTTATTTTGTGTCTCAAAACCGATTCTTATAGAATCATTTAGGGATCTGCAGAAATTTTTCATAAATCCTTTGGTGTCCTGTCTCTCTGAGGTGAGGAAATCATCATAGTTAACAGAGGAGAAAGTCGGTTGTCTGTTAGTGCTTCTGAGGATTTATCCCACACGAAAAGCCCTATCTGAGTCTGTTGTTATAGATTTTTTTCCCGATCGCCCGGACCTTTCCTTTTACCTGACTTTGAGAGGTCTATTTCTTCCTCCATTCCTGCATTTAATATGTAATATTTAGTTTTGTTCCTATTCTTATCTTCCATTATGGGAAGAAGAAGATCTATGTGTGTTTTGGGGGTTAAAATTGTTTGATCATTACCTTCTTTCAAAATTCTACTATATGAAACAGTAGAAGGATTATTAGTCTTTGTTTCCTCTCGTTTTAGAGGAGACCTTGAATTGATAGGGCTAGTTAAATTAGGAAAATCCTCTAAGGACTTTGAATACGGTAGATATGTGGAGTCTCTTGATTTTTGGTTCTTACTAATGGACGGTTCATTTTTCTTATGAGAAGATTTAAATTTAACTCCTCCTGTGTCCATTTTGTTTGTTTAATAAACTCTCAAAACTAAAAGAACTATTATCTCCGCCGAGATAAGTTATAAAATTCTAGAAGAAATTATATTCACTAAGGGGTTGAAACAAAAGCGCAATAGGGTCTTATCCGGGTAAAATGTACAAATACTGAAAGTATTATACTCACCTTCTCAAAGAGAAAGTAAAGCCTGCATAGTAAGTCAGCCTGCTGCACGTCCAACGGTCCACAGCGGAACCGCACCACAGTTCAATAAGGAATAAATTCTTGGACTTTAAGTGCGCTGCCAGACAGATTCAATAACCACACAAGGTTAAAAAAGTTAACCCTTTAATCCCTACGCGTTTCGAAGCATAACGCTTCTTCTTCAGGGGTTGATACATGACTACAGAGAGCTGTCATCGCATTTATACATACAAGATTCAAATTTGGCGCCCTCAAAGACACGAGGTGCGCCGAAAAGGTCAAAGATCAAAATAATTCAAGCGTCAAGAGTTCATAAAGGTTAAACATTCCCTAATTAAAAAATAAATCTTTATTATATTTTGCAGATAAAAGAAGAAAAAAAGAAAAGAAAAAAAGGAAAAAAGATGATAAAAAATGAGGGAGAACGGGAAGAAAATGAACCCACGACGTGAGAGCAAGAAAAAAGATCAAAGTCCAGCGAACACACCACTACACCAAGGAGAGTGCACGAATTTAGAAAACAAATTATAATCCAACAATCGGAATGAATCTCCGAAATAAATATTTGTAAAAGTGATAATTAAATGCTACATGCATATGTATGATTAAAAATACGCTAAAAGGAATTAATGTATAGATAATAAATAAAAATAAAAATAAAAATAAAATTATAAAATGTGTCACCAATTATTTTATTTCAAATTCCTTGAGAAATCAGTGGCGTGGGCCAATGGGCAAAAAAACCACAAGCAGAAGAAACCAAGATCGCATACCGCAGAAGGGGAAAAAACAAAAAAAGAAGCAATACTTTAAAGAATTAAAAATATATTTTATATTGTATATGTATTAAAAATGAGAAACTATATAACGAGGTCCACTTAAACATGAATTAATTAATATAGAAAAAGAAAATCTGTATGCAAGCAAAAATTAAGAACAGAAAAACGCATTATTGATTTTATTTCAGAAGTCTATTTGGGATACGAGGTTCTAATAGCATGAACCAGACCAACAGAAAAAAATTGTATGAAACGAAAAAATGAAAAATAAGGATCATAAAACCAAGGGAAAGTATAGAGAAAATTAACACCTTAGTTTCCAGAAAAATGACACATTGCATTAAATATAAAAGAAAAGCACGATATGTAAAAATTAAAAATTGCGTCAACGTGCATACATGAATAGATAAAAATATTATTATAATATGCAAAAAAAAAAAAAAAAAAAACGTGTAATTGGTGGAATTATTCAAAAGAAGACAGGATTTGAAAAGCATATACCCGATTAACCAAAATAAATTAATGAAAGGTTATAGTATGTATGGGTGAGATTAACCCATTGTGTGGGTGTAAAAAATTGTGCTGGGAAAAAAATATATATACGTTATGTTAGAAAAATTTTTTTTATTATATATATATATATTGGAAAACGATTATACTATTGCGTATTTGTGAAAAATATGAACATATGAAAAAAGAATGAAGATGAAAATGTGTCTATGTGAAGAAAGATTGGGGAACATAGACCCGAATAAGCGAAAATAAAATAGCAGAAAGCGAAAATGTGGGGGAAATTAACCCATCACTCCAAATGAAAAAAAGGGAAAGGACCACGTGTGTGAAACGTGAAGGAGAGGGATACACACCAAAATCACAGTGTATGGAGAGACATGAAATCAAAAATTATATAATGAAATTGTACAATGAAAATATATAATAAAATTGTACAATAAAACTCATAAATATATCTGATTACAGAAGACAATAAATGGATTAAACAATTAGTGGAAGTTACAGATAACAGAAAAAAAGAGAATATCAAAGAAACACTTCAGAAATTTCATTTAACCCATTATGTTTCAGAGTGTTCAACCTATAAATCCAGAAGATTTCTTTCCTGTTTAGTTGTCCCATCCTGTCAGGATGGTTAAAGGGAATCTGTTCGATGGGACTAATCTTTAATCCTTGAGGGTTTTTGTCATGTTTCAATAAGAAATGTCTAGATAGACCATGCAAAAGAAAGCCCTTTTTAATATTGTGTCTATGGGAGTTCATTCTAAGATGTAGCGGTTGTGTGGTTCTGCCAACATATTGTCTCCCACAGTCACACTCAATTAAATAAATAACATATTCAGAAGTGCAATTAAGGAAATCACGGATAGGAAAAGATTCATCTGTAGTAGTGGACCTGAAATATTTCATTCTATGTGTAATGTTACTGCAACAAGCACAATTTTTCTTTCCGCTACATCTTAGAATGAACTCCCATAGACACAATATTAAAAAGGGCTTTCTTTTGCATGGTCTATCTAGACATTTCTTATTGAAACATGACAAAAACCCTCAAGGATTAAAGATTAGTCCCATCGAACAGATTCCCTTTAACCATCCTGACAGGATGGGACAACTAAACAGGAAAGAAATCTTCTGGATTTATAGGTTGAACACTCTGAAACCTAATGGGTTAAATGAAATTTCTGAAGTGTTTCTTTGATATTCTCTTTTTTTCTGTTATCTGTAACTTCCACTAATTGTTTAATCCATTTATTGTCTTCTGTAATCAGATATATTTATGAGTTTTATTGTACAATTTTATTATATATTTTCATTGTACAATTTCATTATATAATTTTTGATTTCATGTCTCTCCATACACTGTGATTTTGGTGTGTATCCCTCTCCTTCACGTTTCACACACGTGGTCCTTTCCCTTTTTTTCATTTGGAGTGATGGGTTAATTTCCCCCACATTTTCGCTTTCTGCTATTTTATTTTTGCTTATTCGGGTCTATGTTCCCCAATCTTTCTTCACATAGACACATTTTCATCTTCATTCTTTTTTCATATGTTCATATTTTTCACAAATACGCAATAGTATAATCGTTTTCCAATATATATATATATAATAAAAAAAATTTTTCTAACATAACGTATATATATTTTTTTCCCAGCACAATTTTTTACACCCACACAATGGGTTAATCTCACCCATACATACTATAACCTTTCATTAATTTATTTTGGTTAATCGGGTATATGCTTTTCAAATCCTGTCTTCTTTTGAATAATTCCACCAATTACACGTTTTTTTTTTTTTTTTTTTGCATATTATAATAATATTTTTATCTATTCATGTATGCACGTTGACGCAATTTTTAATTTTTACATATCGTGCTTTTCTTTTATATTTAATGCAATGTGTCATTTTTCTGGAAACTAAGGTGTTAATTTTCTCTATACTTTCCCTTGGTTTTATGATCCTTATTTTTCATTTTTTCGTTTCATACAATTTTTTTCTGTTGGTCTGGTTCATGCTATTAGAACCTCGTATCCCAAATAGACTTCTGAAATAAAATCAATAATGCGTTTTTCTGTTCTTAATTTTTGCTTGCATACAGATTTTCTTTTTCTATATTAATTAATTCATGTTTAAGTGGACCTCGTTATATAGTTTCTCATTTTTAATACATATACAATATAAAATATATTTTTAATTCTTTAAAGTATTGCTTCTTTTTTTGTTTTTTCCTTTTTTTCCCCTTCTGCGGTATGCGATCTTGGTTTCTTCTGCTTGTGGTTTTTTTGCCCATTGGCCCACGCCACTGATTTCTCAAGGAATTTGAAATAAAATAATTGGTGACACATTTTATAATTTTATTTTTATTTTTATTTTTATTTTTATTTATTATCTATACATTAATTCCTTTTAGCGTATTTTTAATCATACATATGCATGTAGTATTTAATTATCACTTTTACAAATATTTATTTCGGAGATTCATTCCGATTGTTGGATTATAATTTCTTTTCTAAATTCGTGCACTCTCCTTGGTGTAGTGGTGTGTTCGCTGGACTTTGATCTTTTTTCTTGCTCTCACGTCGTGGGTTCATTTTCTTCCCGTTCTCCCTCATTTTTTATCATCTTTTTTCCTTTTTTTCTTTTCTTTTTTTCTTCTTTTATCTGCAAAATATAATAAAGATTTATTTTTTAATTAGGGAATGTTTAACCTTTATGAACTCTTGACGCTTGAATTATTTTGATCTTTGACCTTTGCGGCGCACCTCGTGTCTTTGAGGGCGCCAAATTTGAATCTTGTATGTATAAATGCGATGACAGCTCTCTGTAGTCATGTATCAACCCCTGAAGAAGAAGCGTTATGCTTCGAAACGCGTAGGGATTAAAGGGTTAACTTTTTTAACCTTGTGTGGTTATTGAATCTGTCTGGCAGCGCACTTAAAGTCCAAGAATTTATTCCTTATTAAAATTCTAGAAGAGACACGTCTAGAAATAATACATATATCTCCAAAAATATAGAATATATGCTCCAGCTAGGGCTATTCCCTCTAAATATAACTTATAAGAGAATAACTATTAAAGAGGGAAAAAAATGAAACTAAATATAACAAATACTACAAAGTATAATAGAATATGTTTGAATCAAATCTCTTATAATGCTATAGAAATATAAATCAATATTTAGCAAAGATTGTAGAATCCCTTTAAAGTAGTTTACATATAACCATACAGAAAGATTATTGACAGCAGGAAATTGGCATGAGCTATGCTAAGAAACCCCTTGTTTATAATATTAGGAGCAGGACTGAAAATATTGCCAATACAGCAACGATAACTAAATCCTGTCTCTTGAAATATTATAATATCTGAAAGCAGAACGTATTCTGCCTCTTTGCATAGGAAAACTATTAATAGAAGATATATAAATACCAGATAAAATCTTCAGACTGTCCCAAAATCTCTACTAGATAGCGCTGTATAATACACTCACTGGCCACTTTATTAGGTACACCTGTCCAACTGTGTGTTAAGACTTAATTTCTAATCAGCCAATCACATGGCGGCAACTCAGTGCATTTAGGCATGTAGACATGGTCAAGACAATCTCCTGCAGTTCAAACCGAGCATCAGTATGGGGAAGAAAGGTGATTTGAGTGCCTTTGAACGTGGCATGATTGTTGGTGCCAGAAGGGCTGGTCTGAGAATTTCAGAAACTGCTGATCTACTGGGATTTTCACGCACAACCATCTCTAGGGTTTACAGAGAATGGTCCGAAAAAGAAAAAAAATCCAGTGAGCGGCAGTTCTGTGGCCGGAAATGCCATGTTGATGCCAGAGGTCAGAGGAGAATGGGCAGACTGGTTCGAGCTGATAGAAAGGCAACAGTGACTCAAATTGCCACCCGTTACAACCAAGGTAGGCAGAAGAGCATCTCTGAACGCACAGTGCGTCGAACTTTGAGGCAGATGGGCTACAGCAGCAGAAGACCACACTGGGTACCACTCCTCTCAGCTAAGAACAGGAAACTGAGGCTACAATTTGCACAAGCTCATCGAAATTGGACAGTAGAAGATTGGAAAAACGTTGCCTGGTCTGATGAGTCTCGATTTCTGCTGCGACATTCGGATGGTAGGGTCAGAATTTGGCGTAAACAACATGAAAGCATGGATCCATCCTGCCTTGTATCAACGGTTCAGGCTGGTGGTGGTGGTGTCATGGTGTGGGGAATTTTTTCTGGGCACTCTTTGGGCCCCTTGGTACCAATTGAGCATCGTTGCAACGCCACAGCCTACCTGAGTATTGTTGCTGACCATGTCCATCCCTTTATGACCACAATGTACCCAACATCTGATGGCTACTTTCAGCAGGATAATGCGCCATGTCATAAAGCTCAAATCATCTCAGATTGGTTTCTTGAACATGACAATGAGTTTACTGTACTCAAATGGCCTCCTCAGTCACCAGATCTCAATCCAATAGAGCATCTTTGGGATGTGGTGGAACGGGAGATTCGCATCAGGGATGTGCAGTCGACAAATCTGCGCCAACTGTGTGATGCCATCATGTCAATATGGTCCAAAATCTCTGAGGAATGCTTCCAGCACCTTGTTGAATCTCTGCCACGAAGAATTGAGGCAGTTCTGAAGGCAAAAGGGGGTCCAACCCCTTACTAGCATGGTGTACCTAATAAAGTGGCCAGTGAGTGTATATTTAGTGGTTTGTTATTTAACAATAACAACAGTAGTTTATTATATTTGTAGGGTGGCAATTGAATACTAATATAGATAAGTAAGTTCACACTTAGTAAAATAGACTTTCAGCCTCCTCAGCGCATGTAATCCGCAGATTTCTAGGGCTCACGCTGATGCACGCTTGTAAATGCCCAAACAATCTTCAGTACCTTGACGTCAGAAGAAGGGATTCCTTGTAAGACTACTTTCACACTTCCGGCTTTCTGAATCCGGTGCCCTGTGTCAAAAATTTGCAAAACCGGATCCGGCGATCTGAGTCAACGGATCCGGTGTTTTCCCCATTGAGTTACATGGGTGCCCCATTGCACTGCATACACACGTGGCGCATCCGGCTTGTGCAGTATCCGACAAAAAGTGACGCTGCGGTGTCAGGAAAAAACTTGACATGCAACTTTTTTTTCCTGTGCCAGACCACTTTTTTAAACAGGCTTTTTTTGCCATGAATATTAACCCAGTAAGTGGCGACAAAAATCTCACTCTCGCTCTCCCTCTCTCCCCCTCCCTCTCCCCTTTCCAGAGTCCTATTACTTTAAATTCAGACATTGGTAACTGAAAACGGATCCGTCAAAAAAAGGATCCGGTGCATCCGTTTTTTCTCAAACGGAAACGGATCCGTTTTTTTAATCTTAGCCGAATGGCAGCTAACGTCAAAAAACTAAAGTGTGAAAGTAGCCTTATAATCCACTGGCAATGCTTCTGTTTGGCAGGCTTCTAGGGATCTCACTGATATAACATATGTAGATGCCCAAATAAGAATCTTCAGATCCTTGACGTCGCAGGTAGGGATCCCCTTAACCAATGACAGCTTGTCTTATAAAAAGCTTCACTTCAGGGAGTCCCTAACTTCTACTGTGGCGACTCTGTCCAAATAATAGTCTACACTGATATCACACTAGGAAACTCCAGTCAGCAGAATGGGACTCCCCATATATTTGTGCCCACGTCTAAAAGAGTATAGTAGCCTCTTGTACCTCGTATATACTATATAGCAAGAGCTCTTATCACCCAAAAGAAAAAGATGATAAACTTAAGCAAACACTGGGCACCAGGTCTCCTTATCTGCAGGCAGTGCAGAGGGAATCCCCATCTCAGCAGCTCTCCTCCCCTGCTAGTTTCTTCAGACCTCAGCACAGGTATACCTCACTCCAGAGACCCAGACTTGATCCCAAATTGTCCAAAAGAAGTAAGTGAGTCCCACGATGTCTTCTACAGGAGCACCAATCTTCGCTTCAGCTGACAGCTGTTCACCGGGAAGTCCCTTGGCTCAGCATCGGATCCTGTAGGGACTCCACAGGAATGTCCTAATATGGATCTTCAACAGCTTACGTCACAGGCAATGCAGAGGGAATCCCTGCCTCTGAAAATCTCTTGCCCCGCCATCTTCTATCGGCTTTATCTCCGCTGTGCCTTGCTTAAAAAAACAGTTTTGATCTTAAAAAATTCCTTGGAATAAGCATATATGCCAGAAACAAGAATGAAACAGGACCCAAGTCCAGATCTTCTCTGGTAAAAGGATCCTGTCGCGTACACAGTCAGGCACAGATCTTCTAACCCACCGGCTTCTGTAGATAATATTTGCGATACGCCTCGTTCCAGAGACCCGATTTTGGTCTCAAAATGACAAAAAAGAGCAAGTCTGATAAAAAATAACAAAAGAAGAAGGAACCGTATCTTATTTCTCTCTATTTAAAAGTCTGTTGCACACATACGTCTCCTGCTATGTCCGGTTGCGTTACAGCACTGCCGGCTCCACAGAGGCTCCACTCCGATGTGCCCCGACCAAATGGACAAATTTCAGTCCCAAAGCATTTAAAAAATAAATCCTCACCATCCACGGATGTTCTCTGTGCTAATCCAGGCACCCGGTCTTCAGAAGCAATGGTTGTATAAGCTTCTGCCTCTGTGGAACTCTGCAGGGCCTCAACCACTGGCTCTAAGAATCAATATCTTAAGTAGTTCTTGTCTGAGTTCCATAATCTTGGTGTCAGATTAAGCAGTCCAATATAAGGAGTAGTTCTAAATAGAGTAGAAGAAGCCTCTTGTCTGCCTTAAAGTCGCTTTGATGAGTAGCAGTGCAGGAGCTCAGGCCTCCTGCGTCCTCACATACCAGAGCTCAGGCCACTCCCCCCTCATTCTTAAAGTTCCAACCTTTAATATTCTAGGTAGAATAAACATCCCTAGCCCAATAAGAAACTAAGCCTTCTACTGAATAATATCCACAATCAGGAATTGTGCTAATGCTCCCTAGTATGAACACTGGTTGTCATGTTGCAATCAAATCTCCTAATGGGTTTGCTGTTCCAAAAACAATATTTATTACCTTTCCACAGGATACTTGCTAAAAGGTCCCAGAGTCCCTTGTACAAAATAAACATTAGTGTAACCACCATTACTACAGACAGTGAATTCTCACAACCCTTTTATAGGGTATTTCAGGATTCATTAACAACTTCATGACATGTTGATTTTCAGTTTTTTTTTCTACCCCTCTTCTAAGGGCCATAACATTTTTATTTTTTTGTTAACACAGCTGTTGTCAGGGCTTGTTTTTGGCGGGAAGAGTTGTACTTTTGAACAACACCATTTATTCTACCACATAGTGTACTGGAAAACAGGAAAAAAATGTCTTTTTTTTCATTCACTGTTTACTATATGGTAAAAGCTGACCTGCCAATATGACTGTCCAATACCAAATATGCATAGTTTTTTTTAGTTAAGCGGTGGAAAAATTAAAAAATTTGTAAAAAGAAAGAAAATTAAAATGGAAATGGCAGTTAACAGTAAGAATAGAGGTTAAGATAAGATCTGGAAGACCAAGAAATATTTGTGAGAGCTGCTCATAGGACTGCTAGAGAGGCAAATCAGAACCCCCACTTGACTACAAGAGCTTCAGAAACATTTAGCAGATACTGGCGTTGTGGTTCTTTGTTCTACTGTTCAGAGACACCTGCGCAAATATAGCCTTTATGAAGGTCATATTTGCGCCATCAGAAGAAAACCTCTTTGGCATCCTCACTGAGAAATTAATAGTCAGAAGTATGCAAAAGAATATCTAAGCAAGCCTGATGCATTTTGGAAACAAGTCCTGTGGACTGATGAGTTTAAAATAGAACTCTTTGACCACTATGATCAAAGAAAAAAGGGCACAGATTTTCAGGAAAAGAATGGCACAAGGAACATTTCCTGGGTAGAGGGAAGAATGGATTCAATTAAATTTCAACAAATTCTTGATGGAAACATAACACCATCTATAAAAAAAAAGTTGAAATTGAAAAGAGAATGGCTTCTACAAATGGATTGTGATCCTAAACACATGTCAAAATCCACAATAGACAACATGATTGGTAGTAGTCCAAGCAGTATGGCCCCTAGCGATGATACATTTATCACATATCATTTGGATAGGTGATATACTGTATATCATTTATAGTACAACTTGGAATTTGTCATTTTTCTTTTCTGATGAGATGACTATGGTGGTGCACTCCCTCAATCTTTGTCCAACCTAATTACACCATTTACCTTCTACAGTACTTGTTCATATCTGATTATGTGTGTGTTCAAATCAAATACCCTTCTGTATGTACAGTAAGTCATAAAAGACTACACGATTGCCACATCTTCGTTTACAAGTAACTCTATTAGGACCTTAAAGACTCTATTAGGACCTTAGAGATAACAATTGATGGAATATGTGTCTTACTTGTAAAGGAAGATGTGGCAATCTTTGTTTTCTTTTATAGCATCAATGATTATTAATTATGTAACAACAATTCTTTCAATTACCAACAGGATGGGAACATTTTATGCTCCAGGACTGATCGTTGTAAATGTACTGCGACTCCTGTCTTCTATGTACTTGCAGTGCTGGGCGGTAATGAGCAGCAACGTTCCACAGGAAAGAGTATTTAAAGCTTCAAAGTCAAACAATTTCTACATGGCCCTATTATTACTGGTACTGTTCATGAGCTTGTTGCCTGTGGCATACACAATAATGACTTTACCCCCATCATTTGACTGTGGTCCTTTCAGGTAACAGATCTATCTATCTATCTATCTATCTATCTATCTATCTATCTAATATCTATCTATCTATCTATTCATCCATCATCTATTTATCTAACTATCTATCTATCTATCCCATATCTATCTATCTATCTATCTATCTATTCATCCATCATCTATTTATCTAACTATCTAGTTAGAGCAAATTTGTAAAAAAACAAAATGGCATATAGATATAAACATAAATGATGAATAGAAAATAGAGCTATATATAATATATGTGGATGTGCCTATAGATAATGGTGAAAACCATTCGGATTAACCAAAACAACCAAGAAAAAATATTGAGAAACGGTCAAAAAATATTTAAGTTATTTAAATTAAGGGACAGTTATTGGGATAAAAGTTGCCTTTATTACACAGTGTAGGGAATGTGAAGGCACAGAAGGTACTCACAACAATAAAAAAAAATACATGACATATAAACAGATAAATGCTCTCTTCATTTATTACTTGAATAAATGACATTGTAACTCAAAAAGTGCAAGCAGCAAGGAGATTAGATGTACAGCGTGATGTGGAGAATATACAGTATATGTATAAGTTCAGATAATTAGCACATTATTGAAGATGAACCTGGTGTCCATTAGAACACAGGATCAATTGTGTCCAATAATCTCCAATAAATGATGTTATATATCAAAGTATAATTACACAGAAAAAATATATAAAACCATGTGTCTCTCGAAAGAATGTGTATGAGGACTTAGGTAGATAATCACCTGAAATAGATCATAAATACATAAATCTAAATTAGTCCATAAAAATTATTGGACTCTTCTGGTGCACGTGATCCATCTAGACACAGTGTAATATGTCAGAATGAATAACTGATCAGATCCTGCACCTATAATCGAGTTATTTAGCAAGTGGATCAATGCTGTATATTTCAACATAAATATACATGGGTATCAATCATATATACAAGTAAAGTATCATGGTGTAAATCAACATTCCAATAAGTGATGAGCTGTTGAGCATGGCACCAAACCCGATGTGCGTTTTGAACCAGAACTTCACAAAGTTAATTAATACTGTACAAACTGTTAGGGATGGCAGAACGCACTAAATATAAATAATAGGAAGTGCGTTCGCCGCCCGGGGTCCACCGTGCAGTAGGTGTAACAACCGCTGCTGAGTAATGGCGGACTCGCAATATGGCGGTATACTGCGCTCGGGTTAAACTTCACCCGAGGTGCACAGAGCAGACTCTGTTAAACTTACAGAGGCGCTTTAGTATCAGTAAAGCATAAATGCCGAGCCTGTTAGCCTCACAGGTGTCAGCTGGCGTGCACACACGGTATATGGTCACAGGACACGGCCCAAGGCAGAGGTCGGTGTCCGTCTTGACCTACCGTGTGCGGCGTCGCTACCGCGGATGCCAGTAAGTGCTGCTAAGTGCAGCGTGGCGGCAACTACTGCCGCTGTATGATAGTGCCGTGAGGCATGACACCATCAGACGCTAGTGTTGAGGTGCGGTAGGCACAGTGGCGTATGGCTTGCCACTGACTGGCGCTGACTATCCTCTAATTCCCTATCCACATGCGTAATATCCAAGGGTAGGGGTTTCAAATGAGTCAGTCACTAGAATCATACATCCGTCACCATTCACACATCTAGCAAATAATGTCTATACTAGCACATGGGCGAGCGGCCATGAGGGCCTTTTATAGCCATGCGCTTCCGGGACCTTCCAGGCCTCTGGGATGGGCCAATCAGATCAGGACAAGGACCTGAGCACGTGACCCCCGATCTCCACTGGGAGATCGTCTCGTGGGCATGCCCAGTAGCGCGAAGATAGGACATAGCCTCTGGAGTGGTTTCCTGCAAAGCAGGTTGTGCTACCATTGCTGGTCCAGAGGTGACAGCAATATCCAGACCCAGAGAGCTGGTCTGAGCAGGGTGCCTGGATCACCGTGATTGCTGTGCAGGTCCCTGAGCGGTCGGAAGGGAATGGGAGACCACTGGATGTATGGCTCTGGATTCCTGCTGTGCAGCTGCAGGAATCTGACGCCTAACACAAACATACAAATGGGGTCACATAATTAGAAGAGTGACTCATTCACAGCAAAATTGTAAGAGTGGAGTATTAGCATCCTATAGATAGTACTGCACTTGTCTGTGTGTAAAGCCCACTTCTCACATAGCGAGATCGCTGAAGCGTCACTGATTTTGTGATGCGACCTCGCCAGTAATCTCACTACATGTGACACGCAGCGGCGACCGGCTACCCCGCCGGATATCGCTAATCGAACTTGAATGTCCTGGGCCATTTTTTTCGTCGCCAGCGCACAGCGATGCAGAACTCAGGGACACAGGCGGGAATCGTCTGAAAAGCTGCTATGTGAAAAGGTACCAACGACCGCCGAGGTCGTTACACGGATCGCCGTATTGCTGCTGCGTCGCTGAAGAGATCTGCCTGTTTGGCAGCTTACTAGCGACCATTTAGCGATGCATCAGCAATCCTTGCCAGGTCGTATCGTTGTCAGGATCGCTGGTGCGTCGCTAAGTGAAACGGGACCCTAAGGGTATGGACAGTGATTGTCATTTTCCATCCCTTGAAGATAAAGATCTCGCAAAGTTAATAGTGTCATGCGGTTTTGTGCATGGATTTTGATATGTGAATTGTGAACTATGTCATGTGTTTTTAGAAGTTTCACGTGTACTAATGCACATTGAGTGTGTGAGTACTGTAAAGGTAATGCCTAGTGTGAGTAACATACACTCCAGCATGAGCATATGATAAGCACATGATAAGACATAGAATAGGATTTAGGACATAAGATACAGTGTGAAAGGTATTGTAAGTGTAATATGCTTAGTGCATACTGTTAGAAGATAGTTAATGTAGTTAAGTAAGTGAAAAGTTAAGTCTGCCCAGCAATAGACTGCTGGGGCAGGCAGAGTAAAGAGACAGGTAATTATTGGTCTAGCCCACAGTGGGAGGAGATAGGGCCAGTAAAAGGGAACCGCTTCCTGGTTTAGTCAGTTACTGAGAGAGTTTGTTGGTGCCAGTGACAAGATCAAGTTCAAGGTGCAGTGAGCTGAAAGCATTGACAGCACATTTTGTTCTGAGTGGTATGTGACCTTACAAAACTCCCTGCTGACATTCTTGACATGTCCAGAGCCTAAGGCTCGATACAGGTGCTATGTAGAGCACCTTCACACCTTCCAGACAGTGGAAGATGGACATTGAATCACGTGAAGGAAACTTAATGGTTTTCGGAAGTACTGTGGGGCCGGACAGGAAATCCCTGGTAAGTTTAGGGGTTAGGGTTAGTTTAGACTGAACAAAATGAAAACATGAAAATGTACTGTGCTATGGACCTAAGCAATGGAAAGGGTTGTGCCCAATATTGCATGGTTTCTTTATTTTGAAAATGGACAGTTAAGTGAACTTTTTTATTATAAAATGAACTGGGTGTCCCCTGATGTGTGTTCGGGTGTTCCTGAGGATGGAAGCCAGAATGCAGCGGAGTTCTGCTGCATGCAAGTGAGTGTAACGCACCCTACACAAGATATC
Source organism: Dendrobates tinctorius (assembly GCF_039654945.1). Taxonomy (NCBI): domain Eukaryota; kingdom Metazoa; phylum Chordata; class Amphibia; order Anura; family Dendrobatidae; genus Dendrobates; species Dendrobates tinctorius. Next base: position 14,688,687 of record NW_027361802.1, read on the forward strand.
ACACTGGCAGTCTGCTAAAAACTAAAGTCAATGCATCGTAGAGCATCCTTTTGTGGCAATTACAGATGCAAATTGCTTTGGATAAGTCTCTATGAGCTTTCCACTTCTTGCCACTGGGATTTTTGCCCATTCCTCAAGGTAAAACTGCTTCAGCTCCTTAAAGTTAGATGGTTTCTTCTGGTGAACAGCAATCTTCAAGTCTGACCACAGATTTGCAATTGGATTTAGCTCTGGGCTTTGACTAGGCTACTCCAAAACATTTACACATTTCCTATTAGCCCATTTGAGTATTGCTTTAGCAGTACGCTTTGGGTCATTGCTTTGTTGGAAGGTAAACCTCCATCCACGTCTCAAATTACTGACAGATGGAAACAGGTTTTCCTCAGGAATATCATCCATCTTCCCTGTCCCTGTTGCTGAAAAACATCTTCACAGCATGATGCTGCCACTGCCATGTTTCACTGTGGGGATGGTGTTCTTGAGGACATTATAGAATCTTAGAATCATAGAATATTAGAGTTTAAAGGAACCTCAAGGATCATCATGTCCAACCCCCTGCTCAATCCAGGATTCACTAAACCATCTCAGACAGATGTCTGTTCAGTCTCTGAATACTTCCATTGAAAGAGAACTCACCACCTCTCAAGGCAGCCTGTTCCACTCATTGATCACCCTCACTGTCAAAAACATTTTTCTAAGATCTAATCTGTATTTTTTCTCTTTCAGTTTCATTCCATTGCTTCTTGTGTTTCCATGTGCAAATGAGAATAGGGATGATCCCTCTACACTGTGACATCCCTTCAGATAATTGTAGATATCTATTAAGTCTACTCTTAGCCCTCTTTTTTGCAAGTTAAATATTCACAGATCATTTAACCATTCCTCGTAGCACATATTTTGCAGTCCACTCACCATCCTGGTAGCTTTTTTTTTTTAACTTACTCCAGTTTTTCAATGTTTTTTTTTTATGTGGTGCACAGAACTGAACACAGTATTCCAAATGAGGCCTGTAGAGGGATATAATTACTTCACATGATCTAGAATCTATGCTTCTCAATACATTCTAGAACTGTGTTTGGCTTTTTTGCAGCTGTATCACACTGTTGACTCATGTGCAGTCTGTGATCTATTACAATACCCAAGTCTGTTTCACACGTTTTGCTGTAGATTCTGTAGATGCAATTTTTCTTTTTCCTGCCCAGCTGTAGAATCTTGCATTTGTCCCAGTTAAATACCATTCTATTAGTCGCTGCCATTGTTTGAGCTTATCTAGATCCTTCTGAATCGTTTCTCAGTCTTCTTTAGTGTTAAGGCCCCTTTACATTTAGCGATGCACCAGCAATCCCGACCATGATATGACCCGGTCAGGATCGCTGGTGCATCGCTAAATGGTCGCTAGTGAGCTGCCAAACAGGCAGATCTTACCAGCGATGCAGCAGCGGTCAGTGGTCGTTACTTACCTGTCAGACATGGCGATGAAAACGTCCTCCCGCCCGCGTCCACGCGTCGCTCGTCGGCGCCAGCAGAAAGCCCAGCAGGAAGCAGCCGACGAGAAATGGACCTGGATGATCTTGCGCGATCAGCGATAGCCAGCGGGGGAGCCAGTCGGAGGTAAGTATCACGCATAGCGATATCGCTAGCAATATCGTTGCTGTGTCACAAAATCGGTGACGCTTTAGCGATATTGCTAGCGATATCGCTATGTGTAAAGCCCCCTTTAGCCATCCCTTCTAGCTTTGTAACGTCTGCAAATTTGATTGCTTTATCTTCAGTTTCCTTATCTAGATCATATATAAAAATGTTGAACAACACTGGTGCCAGGACAGAGCCTTGTGGCACCCCACTTGAAAAACTCTTCCAATTGAATGTACAACCATTTATTACCACTCTTTGAGTACAATCAATCAGTCAGTTATTTATCCACCTAACCGTTGCCTTGTCAATCTCATACTTGGTCATTGTTTAATAAGGATAGGTTGAGCTACTTTATCAAATGCTTTGCTGAAGTTGAGATATACTATATCTACGTCATTTCCCTGATCCACTCTTTCAGTGATTCAATCATAGAAAGAAATTAGATTAATCTGGTATGTCAAATTTGCTACAAACCCATGCTGGCTCTTAATTGCTGTATTCTTATCCAAGTATTATAAACATGCTGTTTAATAATTTGTTCAAAGATCTTTCCTGGTATAGAAGTAAGGCTCACTGGAATGTAAATTCCTGACTCCATCATTTGCCCTTCTCCAATCTTCTGGAACTTCTCCTGTTCTCCAGGATTTATCAAAGATTTTGTCTAGTGATTCTGCAGTTTCCTCTGCTCTTTCAGAACCCTAGGATGTAATTCATATGGACCAGAAGATTCAAATTCATTTAAATTAGGTAAGTGGTCCCTCACCATCTCTCTGTTTCTAGATAGTGTGGATTATTTTATTGTTTCCATGGCACAGTGAAGATCAGTTGATGTTACATTTGTTTTCTTAGAGAACACAGATGCAAAATAGGAATTTGGAAGTTTGGCCTTCTCAACATAATTTTTGACCACTTCACCCTTTCATTTCGTAAAAATCCAAAAAATCTTTGACTTTTCTTTTGCTTTTGACATACCCAAAAAGTTGGCCAAAATCTCACAATACATGACCCCATCCATCCTCCCTTCAATACACTGCATTCGTCATGTCCCCTTTACAGAAAAATACCCCCAAAGTATGATGTCTCCAGCACCATTCTTCATGGTTGGAATGTCATGCTGGAAAACTCAGTCACCACCCATATTCAATGCTCTTACTGAGAAAAGGAGGTTGTTGGCCAAAATCGGGCAGTCTTCCACATGTCTTTTGGCAAACTCAAAATGAGCTTTACAATTTTTTTGTGCAAGTAAAGGCTTTTTTCTGCCCACTCTTCCTTAAAGGCCACCTCTATGGAGTGTATGGCTTATTATGGTCGAATAGACAGATACTTCAGTCTCTGCTTGGGAACTATGCAGCTCCTTCAGAGTTACCTTTGGTTTCTGTGCTGCCTCTTTGATTACAGCCCTTCTTGTCTTGGCTGAGAGAGTTTTGGTGGGCAGCCCTCTCTTGGCAGGTTTGTTGTGATACCATGCTCTTTCCATTTAGAACCAGTTGGAAGGGACCTCCTGGGCCATCTGGTCCAACCCCCTGCTCAAAGCAGGATTCGCTAAATCATCCCAGTCAGAAGTCTGTCCAGCCTCTGTTTGAAGACTTCCATTGAAGGAGAACTCACCACTTCTCGTGGCAGCCTGTTCCACTCATTGATCACTCTAACTGTCAAAAAGTTTTTTCTAATATCTAATCTGTGTGTCCTCCCATTCAGTTTCATCCCATTGCTTCTAGTCTATCCTTGTGCAAATGAGAATAAAGTTGATCCTTCTACAATGTGACAGCCCTTTAGATATTTGTAGACAGCTATTAAGTCTCCTCTCAGTCTTCTCTTTTGCAAACTAAACATTCCCAAATCCTGCAACCTTTCCTCATAAGACAGGGTTTGCAGACCGGTCACCATTCTGGTCACTCTTTTCTGAACTTGCTCCAGTTTGTTGATGTCTTTTTTAAAATGTGGTGCCCAAAACTGGACACAATATTCCAGATGAGGTCTGACCAAAGAGGAGTAGAGGGAAATAATGACTTCACGTGATCTAGACTGTATGCTTCTGTTAATACATCCTAGAATTGAATTTGCCTTTTTTGCTACTGCATCACACTGTTGACTCATATTCAGTCTGTGATCTATTAGTATAACCAAGTCTTTTTCACATGTGCTGTCACTTAGCCCTATTCCTCCCATTCTGTATATGCTTTTTTCTTTTTTATTGCCCAGATGTTGTACTTTGCATTTCTCCCTGTTAAAAACCATTCTGTTAGTTGCTGCCCACTTCTCCAGTTTATTTATATCTTTTTGAATCCTCTCTCTCTCTTCTTTAGTATTAGCTATCCCTCCTAGCTTTGTGTCATCAGCAAATTTAATCAGTTTCCCCTCAATTCCTTCATCTAAATCGTTGATAAAGATGTTGAACAATACAGGGCCCAGGACAGAGCCCTGTGGTATCCCACTTGAGACATTCTTCCAACTGGATGTGCAGCCATTTACGACCACTCTTTGGGTCCGATCACTAAGCCAGTTATGAATCCACCTAACAGTTGCCTTGTCCATTCCATACTTTGTCATACTTTGTCCATTCATTTTTTCAATAAGGATTGTATGAGACACTTTGTCAAATGCTTTGCTGAAGTCAAGATATACTATATCTACAGCATTTCCTTGATCCACCAAATCAGTGATTCCGTCATAGAAGGAAATTAAGTTAGTCTGACATGACTTATTAGTTACAAACCCATGCTGACTCTGTTTAATCACTTCATTCTTATCCAGGTACTGACATACATGTTGTTTAATAATTTGTTCAAAGATCTTTCCTGGTATAGAAGTCAGACTCACCGGCCTATAGTTGCCTGGGTCCACCTTCTTCCCCTTTTTGAAGATAGGAACAACATTTGCTCTTCTCCAGTCTTCTGGGACTTCTCCTGTTCTCTAAGAATTTTCAAAGATTATGGAGAGGGGTTCAAAAATTTCTTCTGCTATCTCCTTCAGTACTCTGGGGTGTAATTCATCTGGACCTGGAGACTTGAATTCATTTAGGTTAGCTAAGTGTTTTCTCACTATCTTTCTGTTTATAGATATCCTGGATTCTTCTATTCCCTTAATAGGACAGTGAAGAACAGTTGATGTTACATTTCCTTTCTGAGAGAAAACAGATGCAAAATAGGAATTTAAAAGTTCAGCCTTCTCAACATCCTGTCTTACCATTTCATCATTTTTATCCTGTAAAAATCCTATAGCATCTTTGACTTTTCTTTTACTTTTGACATATCCCCAAAATCCTTTATTATTGCTTTTGACATCTCTTGCACGCCTCAATTCATTTTCAGCTTTAGATAATCTGATTTGTGCCCTGCAGGTTCTGCAGACAGCATTATATTCTTCTTTAGATATGCCTCCCTCTTTCCATTTTATAAACATTTTTTTCTTCCTTTTTAGCATGTGCTTAAGTTCTGTGTTCATCCATCCTGGTTTCCTTAAATGCTTCCTATTCTTCCCTCTTTTCGGAATTGTTAACAATTGTGCTTTGAGAATTTCATTTTTCAAGATTTCCCATCCTTCCTGGACATTTTTGTCTTTAAGGATATCCAGCCATTGGATCCCTCCAATTCTCTTTCTGAATCCCTTAAAATCTGCCTTTCTGAAATCTAACCTTGACGTCTGAGTCTTCACAGGTCTTCCTCCTCTAGTTATCCAAAATTCTAAAATAGAATGGTCGCTACCTCCTAGGGTCCCAGCCACTTTTACCGCCTCAACCATTTCTTCCCTGTTTATAAGGATTAGATCCAAGGTAGCAGTTCCCCTTGTTTTCTCCCCTACCTTTTGGAAGATAAAGTTGTCAGCAAGAGAGGATAAGAATTTCCTTGACCTGTTAGTTTTGCCTGAGAGAGATTCCCAACAAATGTCTGGATAGTTGAAATCTCCCATGACAACTATGTCATTTTTTTTGGAGAACTTGGCCATTTGATGCATAAAGAGTTCATCCATATCTTCAGCTTGCACAGGCGGCCTGTAGTAAATGCCTACAATGGTGTCCTTTCCATTGTTCTGTCCTTGTATTCTTACCCAAACAGTTTCCACAGAACTTCCAGTCTCTGAAGCTTCAATCTCTGTGCAGATATACGCGTTTCTAACATATAATGTGACACCTCCTCCTCGTTTATCAAGTCTGTTTCTTGCAAATAAGTTGTATCCTTCTAGTCTTGTATGCCAATCATGTGTATTGTCCCACCAAGTTTCAGTGATTCCATTGACATCATATTTCTTTTCCTGCGTTAGTAGTTCCAATTCTCCTTGTTTGTTGCCCATGCTTTGTGCATTAGTATAGAAACATTTTGGTTTGTGATAGGTTTCTCTTTCTCCAATATTTTTATTAATTAGATTCTTTTGTCTTTGTTCTTCCTTTCCACTTCTAATAGCAGAGTTCTCAATAGCATTTGTCAGGTGTATGGCTTTTTCTGGTCTTTTGCTTCCCTTCCCATGTTGTTCTAGTTTAAAGCTCTCCTTACAAGTGTAGCAAGGCGACTTCCAAATACATGCTTTCCAGTCTTCGAAAGGTGCACCCCATCTCTAGCAAGTAGTCCATCGTATAAGTAATTCACTCCGTGATCCAGAAATCCAAAACGTTGCTGATGGCACCATCGACGTAGCCAGTTGTTCACCTGAAGAATCTTATTCCACCTCCTTGTTCCATGGCCATCCACTGGGAGGATTGAAGAGAAGACCACCTGCGCTCCCAGTTCTTTCACTTTCTTGCCTAAGTCTTCAAAGTCTCTGCAGATGGTTTCCAGGTCGTTTCTTGCTGTGTCATTTGTCCCCACATGTAGTAGCAGGAATGGGTAGTCATCTGTAGGTCTGAAGAGTCCTGATATCCTGTCAGACACATCTTTAATTTTTGCACCTGGAAGACAGCACATTTCTCTTGAAGTTATATCCGGTCTGCAGATAGCGGCCTCTGTTCCTCGCAACAGGGAATCCCCCATGACCACCACTCTCCGCTCTGTCCAAGAACTCTTCACCTTCCTTAATGATCTTCAACGTAGCTAACCTCTCTTCGAGATTTTGCAACTTTTCCTCCAACAGGGACACATGTTTGCATTTGTGGCATGTGAAGTTTGGCTTTTCCACTGGTAAGTCTGTGAACATATAGCAAGAAATGCAGCTCACCAAATGGCTCCTGGCCTCTTCCATATTGAGATTTCTTAAAAACGATGAAAGATGAGCCAAAATTCACACGCCAACAGGCGCGCGGTTTTCCGATTTCCTCTTTTCAGCTGCAACGGCCAAAACCCAGTGATCGTTGAGCTCGCGGAGACTCTTCACTTATCCCAGAAGGCACTGGGAATATGCAAATGATCTCCTCAAGACTCTTCCCCTGGTTTTCCGATTTCCTCTTTTCAGCTGCAACGGCCAAAACCCAGTGATCGTTGAGCTCGCGGAGACTCTTCACTTATCCCAGAAGGCACTGGGAATATGCAAATGATCTCCTTAAGACTCTTCCCCTGGTTTTCCGATTTCCTCTTTTCAGCTGCAACGGCCAAAACCCAGTGATCGTTGAGCTCGCGGAGACTCTTCACTTATCCCAGAAGGCACTGGGAATATGCAAATGATCTCCTCAAGACTCTTCCCCTAGTTTTCGGATTTTCTCTTTTCAGCTGCAACGGCCAAAACCCAGCGATCGTTGAGCTCGCGGAGACTATTCACTTATCCCAGAAGGCACTGGGAATATGCAAATGATCTCCTCAAGACTTTTCCCCTGGTTTTTGATGATAACGGATTTGAAGATACTCAGGGGGATCATCAGAGATTGGGATATTTTTTTAATAACCTAACCCTGACTTGTACTTCTCAATAACTTTGTCTCTGACATGTTTGGAGATCTTATTGGTCTTCATGGTGTTGTTTGGTTAGTGGTACCACTTGCTTAATGGTGTTGCAGTCTCTGTGGCCTTTAAGAAAAGGTGTGCATATATTGACAAACCGTGTGACACTTAGATTTCACACATATTGACTTCATTTCACTAAGCATGTGACTTATGAAGGTAATTGCTTTCACCGTACGCATGCATGTTGGTTTTATTGCATCTATAATTTTTCTCTTGTCCAAAATGGCATTCGTAATCTATGAATCCCAAATGCGCATGCTTGAACCTTTTTCAGACATGTCCAGTAGTAGTTATAGGATGCTGATTCTGGCTATTATGCCACTCTTACAATAATAATTTAGGTGAGTAACTCTTCTAATTATGAGACCCCATGTGTATGCTTGCACATTATTAATGCACTTTGCACTTTTGGATCATATCATATGATATATATGCATTCAATGTAGCAAATAATTTCTATTGCCCTTTATTCACATTAAACAGTGTCACAAGTTTTGCATAGACGCCGGACCACTCTGACCTTTCCCGGCGCCTGCGCACTGCAGTACTCTGCTTTGCCCTCAGCAGAGCAGAGCAGTACTCCTGCATCGGAGCCGCGACGGGAAGCAAAGAAGAGGGAGGCGCCGGACCCGGACCTGCGACGCCGATCGGACCCGGACCGGACCGTCCCTGGGTAAGTATAATCTAACTTGTTTTTCTTATCTTTCAGGTTACATCGGGGGCTTATCTACAGCATTACAGAATGCTGTAGATGAGCCCCTGATGGCGGTGGCCGCATCTTATATGCAAAAAAATAGGTGACAGATTCCTTTTAATACAAATACATAAAAAATTACTATTCTATAACATCATGTGCAAAACATGTGACACTGTTCATAGTGAATTAAGCATGGGATGGATCAAACATGCATTGGGGGTTGTGATAAAGTCAGTGGTGCAGGGAACATTAAATGGGTAGAGGGAAGAATGGATTCAATGAAAATTCTTGATGCAAACATACAGGGCTGCTATCAGGAATTTCAGGGCCCCATACTGGCAAAATTTTTGGGACCCCTTGAGACTCTGCTGAGGCTCCATCCTAGCTTTGTCTTCACCCCTTGAACCTTTCAAAGTCCCACTTCCCACTTTTGGAAACACTCCACTTCTGCACCATGTCCTCACCATTCACACATTAACAATTCCCATCGGACACCATGTCAGATTCATAGCCAGCAGCTTTTGGTTTCGCCAAAATATTTTTTAAGCTGCCGCCACAACATGGTAGACATTTTGTCAGACCCCTACTCTACTGTAACCTATTAAAATTTTATTTAAATCCCAATACTCTTTTTAAGCATATTTTTACTTACATTTCTTTAAGGTAATGTGTCACACAGATGTTTTAAAATGACCAATAATACCACAGACAGAGGACATATACCACCACACCATAGCCAGATCATATATTGCCACCACATAGTGACTGAATAATGCCACATACAAGGGACAAATACTACTACACCATTACCAAACCAAATACTACCACATAAGTGACCGAATACTACAATACTGATCATTAATAAAAAAACACAGCACTAATATTATCATTAGTGCCATTATGCACAGGATCTGTATATAGTATACAGTGCATAGTGTCAGTGTACAGGTAACACTCTCTCTAGTTGAAGTCCTTTATCTTTGCTTTTCTCCATCATCCAGCACAGACCGCCATCACTGCTTGCAGCCAGGACTCGTCTCTGCAGAAAATAACACACAGTTATCTAGAACACCGCTTCCAGAGCACATTCCCTATTTTTCTCCCAACTACACTACGCAGTGGAATACAGACTTGCACTCCACTCACCATCTCTATATATAAAACTGAAAGTGTATGTGTGTATCACCCACCAATCACGAAGCATCTTTCATTTCACCAGAGCTGCTCAAAAGAAGCTGAGCTGTGATTGGTTGCTATGAGCAACAGTTTTCCTTGCAACCAATCACTAAGCATCTCTCATTTCACCAGAGTTGGTTAAAAGAAGCTGAGCTGTGATTGGCTGCTATGAGCAAGTTTTCCCACTTGACAACTCCTCAGCAGACACTGACATAGTGAGAGAAATCCAGCATCCCTGGGAAAATACGCTCCATCCTTTGTCTGCCCCCAGAAAGGAGCAGATAGCACATGACAGAAATGAATCAACCCCTCCCGTGCCCATATCCCCATAACACATCTTCCATCCCATAGGCACTTCTTCCCTCTTAAAGGGATCATTGCTATGGAAGTCAGAGGAAATCCATCCAGCGCTTTGGTTTTGACCCCAGGCCTCTCTTAAAGGGATCCCCGGTATGGAAGTTAGGACCGTTCCACTCAGCTCTGTGGTTCTGACCCCAAGGTCTCTTAAAGGGATCATTGGTATGGAAGTTAGGGCAAATCCACTCTGTGCTTTGGTACTGACCCCATGCCTTTCTTAAAAGGATCTCCAGTATGGAAGTCAGGGAAAATCCATCCAGCATTTTGGTACTGACCCCAGGCTCTCTTAAAGGGATCTCCTGTATGGAAGTTAGGGCAAATCCCTCAGTGCTCTGATTCTGACCCCAGGGTTCTATTAAAGGGATCATTGGTATGGAAGTGAGGGCAAATCCACTCAGCGCTTTGGTTCTGATCCCAGGCCCCTCTTAAAGGGATCCCCAGTATGGAAGTGAGGGCAAATCCACTCTGCTCTTTGGTACTGACACCAGGTCTCTCTTAAAGGGATCTCCAGTATGGAAGTTAGGGTAAATCCCTCATCACTCTGACTCTCACCCCAGGCTTCTATTAAAGGGATTATTGATATGAAAGTCATGGCAAATCCACTCAGCACTCTGGTTCTGATTCAAGGCTATCTTAAAGGGATCCCCGGTATGCAATTTAGGGCAAATCCACTCAGTGCTCTGGTTCTGATGCCAGGCCTCTCTTAAAGGGATCCCCAGTATGGAAGTTAGGACTGTTCCAATCAGCGCTCTGGTTCTGACCCCAGGCTGACAGGATGATGTGGGATATAGGGGTAGTAGTCCGGTGTCTCTGGCTGATGGGACGATGTGGGATATTAGGGGTAGTAGTCCGGCGGCTGTGACGGGATGATGTGGGATATTAGGGGTAGTAGTCCGGCGGCTGTGATGGGATGATGTGGGATATTAGTGGTAATGGTCTGGTGGCTCTGGCTGATGGCATGATGTGGGATATTAGGGGTAGTAGTCCAGTGGCTTTGACGGGATGATGTGGGATATTAGGGGTAGTTGTCCGGTGGCTCTGGCTGATGGGATGATGTGGGATATTAGGGGTAGTAGTCCGGTAGTTCTGGCTGATGGGATGATGTGGGATATTATAGTGAATGTGGCTATGTGGAGTGGGCAGGGCTATACACTCAGCTTTATATATATAGATATAATCATAATTTGTTATAACTAACCGTAGTTAATTGCTATGCCCGGGCAGCGCTGGGCACTTCAGCTAGTTAATATATAAATACTAGAAAGATATACAGCACTCCTGGTTAAGAGATGAGGTGCCCGTAGTCAAAGTAAATAAGGAACTTGGCACTCAAAAGGTTCCAGTGAACAAAACTAATTTTGTTGGCAGTTCTTATTGTTGTTAACATTTGGGTCCTAAATATGGACCTTCATCAGAACTGTACAGAAGGCATAAAGAAGGACAATAATAAGTGAAGAGTAATAACAATATATACATATTTACATATACAAAAATATGACTTTCACCCAAGATTTTATAAACAACAGGACACAACGATAATACACTAATTGTTAGATGCTGTTACCTGATTGCCTTATGCAGTGTGCTAATAGACAGCGTTTTGCAGCGCTGTAGGGACCGCGACATGCGTCCCTAAGGAATGTTACTGTATAATGTGGCTGTCATTTGTAAGGCGGGTACCTAGAAGTTAAGACCTACGTTGTGCAGCTGCAGGGTGGCAGATGTTGTGAAGGGATTAGTTTTAGGCTTAAGTTTATTGTGCAAGTATGCAAGATTAGATGATATGAAAGATTATATGGTATGACATTGTATGAGCATGGAATGCGTTAAAAGTGATGAAATAGAAATAAAATGAATAAACAATAACAATAACCTTCTCATTTACAGAACTATTTATTTGTTTTAATGATGTATAATAAAACCTGATATCTTTACTAATGACACCAGCACTGTTCCATAGAATTTCACTGCCTCCTTTTTTTCCTAGGACAGACTACCACCTAGTGCCAGGAGTTCACAGCTAGATCATTACCATATTTTTTCTTTGATATCCTTGATAAAAATGAGTGCATGTATGTATGTGTGCATGTGTGTGTGTATCAAGCCATGCCCACTCCACATAGCCCTGCCCACACTCACTCCACATGCAAAGTCCCATATAATAAATATCTCATATCTCTCTCTCTCACTCTCTCTTTCTCTCTCTCTCTATATATATATATATATATTTCATATAATCTAATATATATATATATATAATAAACATGTAATAACTATATTTCATAGGCACATCTTTTTTACCACAAATGATACACTGCCTGTGTTGCCCATAGCAACCAATCACTAAGCATCTTTCATTTCACCAGAGCTGTTTAAAAGATGAAAGCTGAGCTGTGATTGGTTGCTATGAGCAACAGTTTTCCTTGTAGACAGTTGTAACTGAGGACTATTATTCTTACCATTTCTATGGTGTTATTGTTCTTCTGTAAGCCTGGAAATAACACAATTTATTACCGTGCTGATACAGACCACCCTCTGACACAGACTGCAGGGGGAGCCCAGAATCAGGAACTTCTCTTTGTTTGGCATGAAGCATCCTCATTAACTTAAAATTTCAGATTAAAAACAGAAACAATGGAGGTCTGCTGCATCCTGCTAGTGCATCAGTAGGGTTTGGTGAGTCTACCTTTCATATGTAAGTTTTTTGAATTTTTTCTTATGTTAGCTGCTCAGATTTAGTGTTAGGGACTCGCAAAATTTGGGGACCCTTGACGTTCGGTTTGCGAGCTTATCTGCTTTGGCCAAAATAGTAACTAATACCTCATTTTTTAAATCTTTTTGCACTTTTTATCATTTTTGCAGGATGCAGCTGGGCCTCTTTATGTTGGGTTTTTTTTTTCTGTGTGATGCATGTATATAGTGCTGAGCAGCCCACCTGCTAATACTATGGGCGTGCTCAATAGGCTGCTCAGACACTTTGCACCGCACTGTGTGACTGATGTCCTATGCAAGCCTTATCTGTGTGCATTTTTCCCACTAGGCAGCCAGCTCCTCTTTTTCTTTTGGTTACTGGCTGTCTTCATCAGTGGGTTACACCTGTGCTGCCCTAAGCTTTTATCAATGGAGGTCTGCTGCATCATTCTAGTGCATCAGTCAGGGTTTGGTGAGTCTACCTTTCATATGTAAAAACAGAAAAACAAGACGGATTTCTCCAACCCAGGTATCATTTTAATCAGTGTAACAGCACCAACCTGACAATCTTGGCTCTGATGGGATGATGTGAGATATTAGGTGTAGTAGTCCGGTGGTTCTGATGGGATGATGTGGGATATTAGGGGTAGTAGTCCGGTGGCTCAGGCTGATGGGATGATGTGGGATATGAGACTGAGTATGGCTATGCGGAGTGAGCGGGGCTATGTGGGACGCCCTCACACCCAGGGCTGTGGGGTACTGATGAGCTACGATGGGAGACGTCACGGCAGCTGTAACCCGGCCCATGGCCCTGGGCGCCCATTGTAAAAGGGGTTGTTTCAGTGTGCTTATGTAATGAAAGTTTATAGGTGATTCGTGACGCCACCTGTGGTGTTCGGCAATGAAGATGTAAGCCGACGCTGCAGACAGATCCTCTGTGACAGATGGTATGGTGCAGCAGTGATGTTATGGCCCTCCACAGGCAGGGCTGTTGTCCCGGGGCAGAGTAGGTGTAGTGACACTTAGATGGTGTAGTGTATGGCGCAAGGGATGTAGCAGAACTGGGCTGGTTGGTGCAGGGAATAAGTGGAGGACACCAGGGCATGCAGTTCCAAAGCTTTACTCACAGTCTGTTGCGCAAACAGGTGCCTGCCTCCGTGCCATGTCTTCCGGGTCAGAGACTCAGTCAACCTCCAGGCCAGATGGAATACTCCTTTCCAACACTCCGCCAACATGTGCCTTTCTGAATGTCTCCTCTAATGGCGCCTTTAGCTGAAGTACTCCTAGTACTGAGTTACACTGGAGTTCCTCCTTTCTGATGCTAACTCTACTTGTACGGCAGATAGCAGTAGCCTGCTTCGGGGACTCCTTGCTACTAAGTCCCGGCTCACTATCCAGTTGCTGTTGTGCCCCCAAGTCTTGTGTGGGAATATAGCATTTACAGCTTCCTATTCCTCCGGTGTCTGTTGCAGGACCATTAGTATCCGAACAACCTCGGGGACCGGGCCCCGGCCTTGCGCTTAGAACTTCTAGGAAGGGTTCTCCTCTAACCCACGTCCTCTGTTCTCTTTTACTCCTCACGTTCAGTACTAATCCTTTCTTTCTATGGGGAATCAGGCTTTCAGTCTATGTTGCTCTCTCTCTTCCTTTCCCGTGCCAGCAGTCCCAGATCACTGGGATCTGCTGCAGCACCTCCATCCATCCATTCCTCTCTCCGTGGATCTTCTTCTCTCCAGCTCTCTCATCAACTGACCTCTCGTCTTAAACTCTTCCCGCTCCTTGTAATGTAAACTAACTCCACCCACCTCCCAGCACGTTTCGTGTTCCAAGCAGGGAGCCCCCAAGTGGTGCTATGCTACACTCCAAGCAGGGAGCTGCCGAAGGTGCTTTGCTACACAACTTTGTGGTGTGGGGTGCAGGTGTTGGAGCGTGGTTGGGAATCTCCATCTTACCTGGATGGTGGGATACCACACCTCAGGAAGAGGTGCAGTACCTCTGTGGCGAATGAGCCTCAGGGGTGCCACATATCCCCCCGTTAAACACAGCACGTCCGCGGGCTGCAAGGAAACAAAGTTGACAATACGGGAACATACAAATTTTTATATTGCATAACAAACATTCCTTATACTAAACTTCCCAATGTGGGGGAGGCACTGTTCTTGAATGTTACAAGCAAGTTAACTGTCTATCTATATTTAAAGTTATGCTACCTTATTCAAAGTGCTACTGTCAGTTACTCACTATCACTTCAGTATTCTTCATCATAGCTTTAAGTGACAACCGTGATGCCTGATTCGCCACCTACATCTTTCAAATCTTTATTCAAATCTTTCATCTCTTTATTAAAACATTCTATTAACTAAAGTCTATATAAAAGCTGTTCTCTGTCATGAACTCATTTTCTGCTCCACCAGTTGAGAGTTCCCCTTCCGTTCTCCCTCTGGTGGTGACAGGAGGTAGTGCGGATGGTTTAAGTGGTAGTGATCTGCTACCTGATGAGGAAGATAACGATTGGATCTCTGGAGTATCAGACTGGATATAAGACAGCCGACGCCCTATCCGGGTGCTGGTGATTCAGTCTGCTTCTCAGGTCCTGGACTTCAGCTCTCTTCCAGTCTTCTCAAGTTAAGTTTGTTTTTTGCTAATGTTCACACTTGCGCTTGTTGGTCAATTCAGTTTTTTGTGTAATCAGCCTGCCCCTGCTGGGGCTATGCTGAAATTCCACTCCTATTAATCAGTATTTGCCAATCTGCTTTTTGTCCCTTATTAGATTGGCCTCTTTTTTGGGCTGTCTCAGAATATTTCAGAGTGCTGATATAGGTTTAGAAGTCTAGTGACTTCAGGGTTAATTTTGCTATCAGAAGTGTTGGACAATATTTTTGTAGGGTTTTTTTGGCAGATTGCAGAGTGTCTTTCCTTTTCTGTCCTTTTTAGTTGGCCGGGCCCCATCGTTTGCTCAGCCTATTTTCCTGCCTTTGTTTGTATTTTCATCTTGTTTCACCGTCAATACTTGTGGGGGGCTGTCTTTCCTTTGGGGTCTGCTCTGGGGCAGTTAGTTTTCCTCTTTTCCTGATTTAGGCTTATGTAGTTCTCCGGTTGTGACGAGGCGTCTAGGACCAATGTAGGAAGGCTCCACGACTGCTGCTAGTTGTGCGGGTAAGATCAGGGATCTGCAATCTGCATAGTTACCAACTTCTCTGGTTTTCTGAGACTTAGCTTGTTGTCTTTTTCTCCTCCTCGGTTTCCGATTCATAACAGTTCTCTATCTAATAATACTTCACATTATCAAAATACGTCACATTCAATAATTCTTGTAAGGCTACTTTCACACATCAGTTTTTTGCCGTCAGGCAGGATCCGGCTTTTTTTAGAAAAAACGGATCCGGCATAAATTTTGGAGAACTGTAGAAACGGATCCGTTTTTTTGCTGGATCCGTCTCTGTTGCTGGAGGCTGGCCAATTGGATCTGAGCATGCGCAGACTTAAAAAAACCGGATCCGGTGGCTGGATCCGTCTTTTTCTGGATCCGGCGCATTCCGGCGCCCATAGACTTTCATTGTTGCAAAAAGCTGGAAGAGCCGGATCCGGCGCTTCCGGCTTTTTCGCCGGAGACAAAAAACGTTACAGTAGACGTTTTTTCCAGACGCCGGAATGAGACAAGTTGCCGGATCCGGCAAAAAACGGATGAAATGCAATGCCATCCGGCACGATCCGGCGCTAATGCAAGTCAATGGGGAAAAACCGGATCCGGCATTGCATTTTGCCGGATCCGGTTTTACAAAAAAAAGCCGGATCGCGCCTGAAGGCAAAAAACTGATGTGTGAAAGAGGCCTAAGTGCTGGACACCGCTCCCAGCCGGGATCTCTTGCAGTGTCCTTGAGTTGGAGCTATGCCCCATATGAGGTAGTCCTTATCTTCAAAAGAAGGCCTATGTAAAACCAAGAGAGGGCACCTAAAGAGGTGCAAACTATTTACATTTACAGTTCCGGATCACTCAGCGTCCATGATCTCCACAGTTCAAGTGCAAAGGCTGCCAATGGAACTAGGCAACACTGGATCAACAGATAAACATAATCAAAAATAGAAAGAATAGAAAAACTTGAAACTTGCTAATACCCTCCTGGGCAACAAAGTTAGTTTACTGTAAATCATTAGTGGTGATCCCCTCCTGGGGTTGTGGAAGCTGTTGACTTGGGCTGCTTCCAGGGGAGATGCTCTGGGTATCCTCATCTTGTGACTGATTGCTTGCTAATCGCTGGTACTCCGCCTCCCAAATGGTAAGATTGGGACCGGTCGGGGTAATAGAAAGGGCCATGGAGACGTCGACTGTCTCAGGGGATGGCATGCCAGCAATTTCCAGGGGTACCTCTGCTGCGGTCAGTGGTTCAGCAGGGGTTATCGCCGGCACCACCGGTTCGTCCTCCTCCAGTTCCATCGGGACCTCCGTGATGGGTAACGTAGCCTGGGGCCACCGGCAAGGGTCAATCAGGCCATTCCTAGTCGCTGGCGCCATTCCTAGCACTAGGGTCATGCCAGGCGCGGTAATCATACCTTGCGCTTCCTGCCGAGGCGCCGGTCCTGGTGGGGGTGCAGGGTAGTGAGCAGCGGCCGCCGCAATTCCTGGAGTTGCCAGCGGGGCTGGTCGCAGCTGGATCCGGCCAGGAGCAGGGTTGGTTTCTGCCAAGGCCGTCAGGAGGGGCCCGCGCAGCTGCGCCCAGTCAAGACGGGGACGCGGTCCCAGTTCTCCATCCTGCTCCAGAACCTTCATGTACCTCCGCCGGGCAGGCCTTAACCAGCTTTGAGGCGGTGACAGGCACTGCAGAGGGTGTCTCAGCAGTCATATACCCCGCAGGGGTGGCCTGGAGTCAAGTTGCCTTTCTTCCCCCTGCTCTTCTGGCTTCTTTCCTCCTTCCATCATGGCGTTCTCGCGTTTTTCTTCTTGCCTGAGCTCTTTTTCCGCCACTGGCCTCTGCTCCTCCTTCTGGGGGCGGTGTCTTCTTCCAACTCCTCCATACCAGGACAGTATACGAACCCCTCTGGGGGTGGGCCATGTTGAGGTCGCATAGAAGTTTAGGCAGGGGAGGCCCAGGACAGTTCGTGGTCTTTTCTTAGGACCACCCATGTTGTCATGTCCTTCTTCACCGTGCTGGCGGCCATTTTTAGCATTCATTTTACAGTCTATCAAATTGGGTCTTTTGCACATTTCCACAAATCTTTAAGTTCAATAGATCATAGGCACATAGAACCCGGTGGCACTGGGTCTCGTCATCCTGTTCGTGACGCTAAAAATGGAACGCCCTCACACCCAGGGCTGTGGGGTACTCAGTACCGGGCCTGATGAGCTTCGATGGGAGACGTCACGGCAGCTGTAACCCGGCCCGTGGCCCTGGGCGCCCATTGTAAAAGGGGTTGTTTCAGTGTGCTTATGTAATGAAAGTTTATAGGTGATTCGTGACACCACCTGTGGTGTTCGGCAATGAAGATGTAAGCTGACGCTGCAGACAGATCCTCTGGGACAGATGATATGGTGCAGCAGTGATGTTATGGCCCTCCACAGGCAGGGCTGTTGTCCCAGGGTAGAGTAGGTGTAGTGACACTTAGATGGTGCAGTGTCCGGCGCAAGGGATGTAGCAGAGCTGGGCTGGTTGGCGCAGGGAATAAGTGGAGGACACCAGGGCTTGCAGTTTCCAAAGCTTTACTCACAGTCTGTTGCACAAACAGGTGCCTGCCTCCGTGCCATGTCCTCCGGGTCAGGGACTCAGTCAACCTCCAGGCCAGATGGAATACTCCTTTCCAACACTCCGCCAACATGTGCCTTTCTGAATGTCTTCTCTTATGGCACCTTTAGCTGAAGTAATCCTAGTACTGAGTTACACTGGAGTTCCTCCTTTCTGATGCTAACTCTACTTGTACGGCAGACAGCTGTAGCCTGCTTCCGGGACTCCTTGTTACTAAGTCCCGGCTCACTATCCAGTTGCTGTTGTGCCCCCAACTCTTGTGTGAGAATATAGCATTTACAGCTTCCTATTCCTCCGGTGTCTGTTGCAGGACCATTAGTATCCGAACAACCTCGGGGACCGGGCCCCAGCCTTGCGCTTAGAACTTCTAGGAAGGGTTCTCCTCTAACCCACATCCTCTGTTCTCTTTTACTCCTCACGTTCAGTACTAATCCTTTCTTTCTATGGGGAATCAGGCTTTCAGTCTATGTTGCGCTCTCTCTTCCTTTCCCGTGCCAGCAGTCCCAGATCACTGGGATCTGCTGCAGCACCTCCATCCATCCATCCCTCTCTCCGTGGATCTTCTTCTCTCCAGCTCTCTCATCAACTGACCTCTCGTCCTAAACTCTTCCCGCTCCTTGTAATGTAAACTAACTCCACCCACCTCCCAGCACGTTTCGTGTTCTAAGCAGGGAGCCACCAAGGGGTGCTATGCTACACTCCAAGCAGAGAGCCGCCGAAGGTGCTTTGCTGCACTACTTTGTGGTGTGGGGTGCAGGTGTTGAAGCGTGGTTGGGAATCTCCATCTTACCTGGATGGTGGGATACCACACCTCAGGAGGAGTTGCAGTACCTCTTTGGCGACTGAGCCTCAGGTGCGCCACATATGCACTCAGCTTTATATATAGATATAATCATTATAATTTGTTATAACTAACCACAGTTAGTTAGTATGCCTGGGCAACATTGGGCTCTTCAGCTAGTATAAAATAAAAAAGTTTGCTTCTGATAAGTATCAGTTTACGAATTTACTGTTCTTTAAGAAAATTGAAAAAACAGCATCTAACAATGAATGTACTATCGCTGTGTCCTGTAGTTTACAAAATCCTGGCGAAAGACATGTGGTTGTATATGTATATAAATCTATCTATCTATCTAGTTATTACTCTTGATTTATTATTGTCCCTCTTTGTTTTTTGTACAGTTCTGATGAAGGTTCTTAAGCCAAATGTTAACAGCAAAAGTTTGCCAATAAAACTTGTTTCATTCACTGCAATCATTTGAGCGCCAAGTTCTGCATTTACATTAACATATAATTAGCTATCATGCAACCTACCATTGCAAAATTAAATTGTAATCCACCACTAACTACAAAAAACCACTTTCCTCAGCTAATTATAGAGGTCTGTGGTGATCTGAATCCAGGACAGGTTGCTGGGTCTTGTAGTCCCACAAACCTGTCTTTTAGCAAAGGGCTGGATTTAGGGGTTAACCAGAAGTGATGGATGTTACTGGTAAATCACACACCTCCCAGAGTGTGTGCTCCTGTGACATCAGGAAGGTCCTATAAGTGTTTCCTGTTTGCAACACATAGAGGAGATGGCCATGTGTGAGGCTGGAGCACCTGAAAGTCCAGGGAGCACTGAGGTTATGGACTACTGACAGGAGACATATGAAGCCAGGCTGGGAAACCTGAGATTCTGTTAAGCAGGTAACCCAGAGCCTGAGGAATTGTGACCTGACGGGCGTCAGGTATTGAGTTGTGTAAACATAACCGCCCCTAAAATGGACTGTATGTCGGTACTGTGTTGTTCAACTGCCCTATAGTGGTTTATGATTATATAATAAACCAGAACTGTGCGTGTGTTAAATGAAGAAACGGCTGTTGTGCATTGGAATATATGTATAGATATAATAGATATATATTAATTATCACCTGTACTCTTTCCCCAAATTCAATACCAGTCACACTCCTGCATCCTCAATTCCCCTCACTGTGTACCTCTTGCTCCCTTGATTCATTATATTTACACGCCCCCCTCCTCCCCAACTCATTATGTCTTGTCTTCTATCTCTCCCATCTCCACCCTCTATCCTCTATTTATTATAGTGTCTAGGGACGTGTCGGCTTATTTTACTGAAGCACTTATCTGTGCTCTAGGGCTCCAATAGTTAAAAGTTCTTTGCACTATTACAATACATGTGACATATATTATCACAGTGCACTAATATATATTTAACACAGTGGACAACAACGAACTAGTGTCAGAGTTGTGATATCATGCCTCCTCCTCTTATTACACCTCCATCACCAATATAATCTAGTTGTAATTTTTATTTCATGTTCTTGAATCTTCCCATAGGCCATTTGAACCAGCGAAAAACAGTTCCTAAAAAAATTGTGAAAAAAGTTTTAAATGAGACCATCCACATGGATATAGAGCTATATACTGCAGTCAAATAGCTAACATACCTACCAGCTGCTGTAGGGTGAAAGATTGAAGAGGAGTTCAGAATTACTTGAAAGTATAAGGGCCGAGGTATAAGTTACTGTAATATGGCCCACATCTTAAGATAGGCCACCCAACTGTAAATGGTGTGGCTCCGATCCACGAGAATCCCATAAATCAGTAGATCATAACGTTTAGTGTTTATTTAGGCACATCTGCTTATCAGTAAATGCAGCTATAGTTCCAGGTGGACAGAAGTATTGATGAGGCCCTGAGCCTGGATAAACTTTGAAAGCTTCCACTGATTAGTGTAACTGAGAATAGAGGTTCATTGCTTATTCTTGGAAAAACTAATTTGACTACTGGCCTTATATTTTTTTGATATTGGTTGTAATGTATGACAATACATTTTAGTTTTGATAAAATATGAAAAGTTTGCAAATATTATTTTTGTTTTGAAGTGGAAAAAACAGGATGTATGATGTTCTTCAAGAAACAATTGAAAAGGACTTTCCACCTTTTATGACCAATTTGTTTGGTTACGTGTCCAATCCTGGGATTGTAATAGCAGCAGTGCTTCTAATGGCGTAAGTTTTGATAAATCCATAATTTATTAAGGTGTGTATTGTCATGGAGTTTTTTTCTTTTTTTGTTTATTGCAGAACAGACTAGGATAGTTTTTTTGCAGAAAAGGTAAGGATTAGCTTAGTTATTTCTTTGTTACTCTGTAATGCATTGATTTGCCATATCGGTTGTTTGGAAAATGAACTTTTTACATATAAATCTCATAATATTACAAACAAGATTATTAGAATAAAGTAGTATTAGCAAAATAGTTCCTTTAAGGGACGCAATGTAATTTAGTCCCTTAGTGGCCGAGCCAATTTTAACGTTAATGACCAGGCCAATTTTTTTAATTCTGACCAGTGTCACTTCATCTGGTAATAACTCTGGAACTCTTTAATGTATCCCAATGATTCTGAGACTGTATTTTCATGACATATTGTACTTCATAATATTGGTAAAATTTGTTCTATATGACTTGCATTTAATTGCAAAAATATCAGAAACTTGGCAAAAAATTAAAAAAATTCGCAATTTTCAAAATTGTAATTGTTAAGCCCCTAAATCAGAAAGTTATGTTACACAAAAATAGTTAATACATAACATTTCCTACATAACATAACATAGAAACCCATACAAATGAAAAGGACACAAAAACTGACTGTAATCAATTGCCATAAACAAAAAATACTCTATAATGTGCCAATTAAAACATATAATCCTTTATTTTACATATTCAGAGTAGAAAACATGTAAAGTTTTAGGCCATATAATTAGGTTACCACCTTTGTCTACAGGTTCAAAACAGACATCAGACCATGATTGCATTTCTTTTATTACTGACATAGTTTGTTTATTCAAACAATATTTATGTGTGTTTCCCAATTTTTCAATGACAGTGGTAACCAATTTGACAAATATGTCAATTGCTGGACAAGACTTAAAATTAGGAAAATTCTTAGACTTAGTAAACAAATGAGTAGGAAACTTGCTTACCATTGTTGAGCTTTCTCCCTCAGCCAGAGATTGAAGTATGGCCAGTGCTTCTTGTTCCTCCTTAGTATTAAAAATCACAGACTCAGTATTGGATTTTTCATGAAAGCGTTTAAGCAGCAATTTCCTTGCAAAAAGATGTGTATTTTTCACGGCCATGAATGTATCTAGGGGGCATTAGGTGAGAAGGTTAGACCCTTTTCCAGAATACTCAGCTGAATATCTGTCGAAGGGACGAAACGCGCGTTGGGGTGCTAGGGGAAGACCACATACAGCAGACCACTATCCATGTAAGTGTTATGACAATACTCCTTAATTAATAATAGCTATGTCTGGGCACTGCCGGCATCGGGGATAGTAGATTTTACATGGCTATAAGGGTTAATTGATTCATGCATCTGTATACATGATTTGTAGGTCGGGCTTGTGGTGTTGTCTCTCTCCCTAATAGTTTAGTAGTGACCTTGACATGTTATTTGATATAAAGAAAATTTTTTATGGTATTTTTCTACTCTGAATTTCCTACATGTCAACTTTACATCTGCATCATTTTTGAAAAATATGGGGTTTTTTTGTTAGGAATAGAGTTGAGCGAAACGGGTCGAACAATTTCAAAAGTCGCCGACTTTTGGCAAAGTCGGGTTTCATGAAACGAAAACTGACCCAAAGATGAGGTCGGCCACGAGGTCGGCGACTTACGCGCCAAAGTCGCGTTTCAAAAGTTTGTTTAGCGCTCTTTTTCAGCCAATCAGGATCCACGGACACTGTGGGCAACGTGATGACATAGGCAGGGGTCACCACCATCTTTCAGAAGGGCATGCAAGTGATTGGCTTGCTTTGGTGGGCGTCACAGGGGAAAAAAAAAACTGCTTCTGCTGCTAGCGATTTTGCCTGTGCAACACACCAGTCACTGTGTGTGCAGTGCAAGGGGAGGCTATATTGTGGTGGATCAGCGGTGTTGGTTGTTAGGCTGCCTTCTAAGGCTTCCTGACAGCTGCATTGCTGTTTCCCCACTGCTCTGCAAACTGCTTTTTTAAAAGCAATCCCAATTTTTTTTTTGTCCTGCTGAGGTACTGAGCGTGCATTTATTCACACCATACAGCGGTGTACGCTCCTCACACAGTACCGTGTAACGGCTGTTATCACAGCCACAGTGAAGCTATCTGTGTGTCACTGTGGAAGGATAAGTGGAGGACTTGTTCCGTTATTACAGACCTACACTCTAGGGAGATTCCTATTCTGCCCAATTCTACAATTCACTTTTTTCACACCTGTGCCATCGAGCCTGTGACATAGCGCTCTGATATTCAGTGGGCCTCACACAATCCAAAAGTGTCCAGTGTCCACAAGTGTCTGCAGAAATTCAAAATCTCCCTTATCCTGTAGTCACTTTTTTCACACCTGTGCCATCGAGCCTGTGACATAGCACTGTGATATTCAGTGGGCCTCACACAATCCAAAAGTGTCCAGTGTCCACAAGTGTCTGCAGAAATTCAAAATCTCCCTTATCCTGTAGTCACTTTTTTCACACCTGTGCCATCGAGCCTGTGACATAGCGCTCTGATATTCAGTGGGCCTCACACAATCCAAAAGTGTCCAGTGTCCACAAGTGTCTGCAGAAATTCAAAATCTCCCTTATCCTGTAGTCACTTTTTTCACACCTGTGCCATCGAGCCTGTGACATAGCACTGTGATATTCAGTGGGCCTCACACAATCCAAAAGTGTCCAGTGTCCACAAGTGTCTGCAGAAATTCAAAATCTCCCTTATCCTGTAGTCACTTTTTTCACACCTGTGCCATCGAGCCTGTGACATAGCGTTCTGATATTCAGTGGGCCTCACACAATCCGAAAGTGTCCAGTGTCCACAAGTGTCTGCAGAAATTCAAAATCTCCCTTATCCTGTAGTCACTTTTTTCACACCTGCTGCATCGAGCCTGTGACATAGCGCTCTGATATTCAGTGGGCCTCACACAATCCAAGTGTCCAGTGTCCACAAGTGTCTGCAGAAATTCAAAATCTCCCTTATCCTGTAGTCACTTTTTTCACACCTGCTGCATCGAGCCTGTGACATAGCGCTCTGATATTCAGTGGGCCTCACACAATCCAAGTGTCCAGTGTCCACAAGTGTCTGCAGAAATTCAAAATCTCCCTTATCCTGTAGTCACTTTTTTCACACCTGTGCCATCGAGCCTGTGACATAGCGCTCTGATATTCAGTGGGCCTCACACAATCCAAAAGTGTCCAGTGTCTACAAGTGTCTGCAGAAATTCAAAATCTCCCTTATCCTGTAGTCACTTTTTTCACACCTGCTGCATCGAGCCTGTGACATAGCGCTCTGATATTCAGTGGGCCTCACACAATTCAAGTGTCCACAAGTGTCTGCAGAAATTCAAAATCTCCCTTATCTTGTAGTCACTTTTTTCATACCTGCTGCATCGAGCCTGTGACATAGCGCTCTGATATTCAGTGGGCCTCACACAATCCAAGTGTCCAGTGTCCACAAGTGTCTGCAGAAATTCAAAATCTCCCTTATCCTGTAGTCACTTTTTTCACACCTGTGCCATCGAGCCTGTGACATAGCGCTCTGATATTCAGTGGGCCTCACACAATCCAAAAGTGTCCAGTGTCCACAAGTGTCTGCAGAAATTCAAAATCTCCCTTATCCTGTAGTCACTTTTTTCACACCTGTGCCATCGAGCCTGTGACATAGCGCTCTGATATTCAGTGGGCCTCACACAATCCAAAAGTGTCCAGTGTCCACAAGTGTCTGCAGAAATTCAAAATCTCCCTTATCCTGTAGTCACTTTTTTCACACCTGTGCCATCGAGCCTGTGACATAGCGCTCTGATATTCAGTGGGCCTCACACAATCCAAAAGTGTCCAGTGTCCACAAGTGTCTGCAGAAATTCAAAATCTCCCTTATCCTGTAGTCACTTTTTTCACACCTGCTGCATCGAGCCTGTGACATAGCGCTCTGATATTCAGTGGGCCTCACACAATCCAAGTGTCCAGTGTCCACAAGTGTCTGCAGAAATTCAAAATCTCCCTTATCCTGTAGTCACTTTTTTCACACCTGCTGCATCGAGCCTGTGACATAGCGCTCTGATATTCAGTGGGCCTCACACAATCCAAGTGTCCAGTGTCCACAAGTGTCTGCAGAAATTCAAAATCTCCCTTATCCTGTAGTCACTTTTTTCACACCTGTGCCATCGAGCCTGTGACATAGCGCTCTGATATTCAGTGGGCCTCACACAATCCAAAAGTGTCCAGTGTCTACAAGTGTCTGCAGAAATTCAAAATCTCCCTTATCCTGTAGTCACTTTTTTCACACCTGTGCCATCGAGCCTGTGACATAGCGCTCTGATATTCAGTGGGCCTCACACAATCCAAGTGTCCAGTGTCCACAAGTGTCTGCAGAAAATCTAAATCTCCCCTGTCCTATAGACACCTTGTACCTTGTTTTACATTACTATATAGTTTGTTGGATTTTGTCTACATTTCTACCAAAAATGAGGAAGGCTGGTGGAAGAGGCCGTGGAATTGGGCTGGGGTTGGCAGCTGGTAATGATGGTGTTGGTGGTGGATCTGATGGTAGTGGCAAAAGCAAAATAGGACCGAATGCAGGAGGTGTTGAGCCTGCGTCATCGTCTGGCTCCATAAGGCTTCGAAGGCTTAGTTTTCTAGGAGTTGGCAAACTGCTTTTAACGCCAGAGCATCAGGAAAAAGTTTTGTCTTACATTGCTGACTCAGCCTCCAGCTCTATCGCCTCCTCTTCTGAAGTTGTCATTGGAGGCTCATGTTCATGAACCACACCTTTCCTTGTGTCCTTCACCCCAACCAAGATTGAAGGATGACGCAGGTCATACTACTGATTACTCCATGGAGCTGTTTTCACATACCATGCCTGGATTATCAAGTGAAATGGTGAATTACCCAGGCCAAGATGAATCTGACATGGAGTGCACTGATGCACAGCCGCTGATAGATGATTCTGCTGGTACATTCACTCAGAGCACTACATTGTCCTCGCAGTGTACAGAGCCAGATTCTGACCCTGATGAGACTCAGGTGCCCCTTCCCGCACACTATACCACCATACACGGTGACACAGAGGAAGGTGCACATGACATTGAAGAAGAGGTGATGGATGACCCAGTTGTTGACCCAGATTGGCATCCATTGGGGGAAGAGGGTGCTGCTTCCAATAGCTCAGATGAGGAGCATCCACAGCAGACATCGACATCACAACAGCTGTTATCTGGCAGGCCCGGAGCACTCCAAAGACAGGTTCCAAAAATCAAAAGAGTTGCTGGACAGCTTGTCCAGAGGGTCAAAAGATCACAGCGTGCTAGGCCGCAAAATGTCTGCCAAAGTAGGAAGAGTGCAGTGTGGCACTTTTTTGAACAAAATCCTCATGATCAGGCCAAGGTTATCTGTAAGAAGTGCGCAAAGACCATTAGCCGAGGGAAAAATCTGAAAAATTTGAATACCAGTTGCATGCTTAGACATTTAACCAGCATGCACTTGCAAGCGTGGACACAACACCAAACCTCAAGTGCCACATGTGCAACTGATCACAAAGAAGGTAGTCAGCAACGCTACATTGTTTCCCCTACTGTAAGCCCACCGGTTAGCACAGCAGCAAATGTTGAGGTGTCGTTGCAAGGCCACCTCAGTCAGGGAATCCCTCTGTTATATCAACGAAATACTGCATCTAGGCCATCAGAAAGAACACCAACTCCATCACCATCATCAACCCTCTCTCAGTCCGCCCTGTCATAGAATCATAGAATCATAGAATCATAGAATCGTAGAGTTGGAAGGGACCTCCTGGGCCATCTGGTCCAACCCCCTGCTCAAAGCAGGATTCGCTAAATCATCCCAGTCAGATGTCTGTCCAGCCTCTGTTTGAAGACTTCCATTGAAGGAGAACTCACCACTTCTCGTGGCAGCCTGTTCCACTCATTGATCACTCTAACTGTCAAAAAGTTTTTTCTAATATCTAATCTGTGTCTCCTCCCATTCAGTTTCATCCCATTGCTTCTAGTCTTTCCTTGTGCAAATGAGAATAAAGTTGATCCTTCTACAATGTGACAGCCCTTTAGATATTTGTAGACAGCTATTAAGTCTCCTCTCAGTCTTCTCTTTTGCAAACTAAACATTCCTAAATCCTGCAACCTTTCCTCATAAGACAGGGTTTGCAGACCGGTCACCATTCTGGTCGCTCTTTTCTGAACTTGCTCCAGTTTGTTGATGTCTTTTTTCAAATGTGGTGCCCAAAACTGGACACAATATTCCAGATGAGGTCTGACCAAAGAGGAGTAGAGGGAAATAATGACTTCACGTGATCTAGACTGTATGCTTCTGTTAATACATCCTAGAATTGCATTTGCCTTTTTTGCTGCTGCATCACACTGTTGACTCATATTCAGTCTGTGATCTATTAGTATACCCAAGTCTTTTTCACATGTGCTGTCACTTAGCCCTATTCCTGCCATTCTATATATGCTTTTTTCATTTTTATTGCCCAGATGTAGTACTTTGCATTTCTCCCTGTTAAAAACCATTCTGTTAGTTGCTGCCCACTTCTCCAGTTTATTTAAATCTTTTTGAATCCTCTCTCTCTCTTCTCTAGTATTAGCTATCCCTCCTAGCTTTGTGTCATCAGCAAATTTAATCAGTTTACCCTCAATTCCTTCATCTAAATCGTTGATAAAGATGTTGAACAATACAGGGCCCAGGACAGAGCCCTGTGGTACCCCACTTGAGACATTCTTCCAACTGGATGTGCAGCCATTTATGACCACTCTTTGGGTCCGATCACTAAGCCAGTTATGAATCCACCTAACAGTTGCCTTGTCCATTCCATACTTAGTCATTTTTTCAATAAGGATTGTATGAGAGACTTTGTCAAATGCTTTGCTGAAGTCAAGATATACTATATCTACAGCATTTCCTTGATCCACCCAATCAGTGATACCGTCATAGAAGGAAATTAAGTTAGTCTGACATGACTTATTAGTTACAAACCCATGTTGACTCTGTTTAATCACTTCATTCTTATCCAGGTATTGACATACATGTTGTTTAATAATTTGTTCAAAGATCTTTCCTGGTATAGAAGTCAGACTCACCGGCCTATAGTTGCCTGGGTCCACCTTCTTCCCCTTTTTGAAGATAGGAACAACATTTGCTCTTCTCCAGTCTTCTGGTACTTCTCCTGTTCTCCAAGAATTTTCAAAGATTATGGAGAGGGGTTCAAAAATTTCTTCTGCTATCTCCTTCAGTACTCTGGGGTGTAATTCATCTGGACCTGGAGACTTGAATTCATTTAGGTTAGCTAAGTGTTTCCTCACTATCTTTCTGTTTATAGATATCCTGGATTCTTCTATTCCCTTAATAGGACAATGAATAACAGTTGATGTTACATTTCCTTTCTGAGAGAAAACAGATGCAAAATAGGAATTTAAAAGTTCAGCCTTCTCAACATCCTGTCTTACCATTTCATCATTTTCATCCTGTAAAAATCCTATAGCATCTTTGACTTTTCTTTTACTTTTGACATATCCCCAAAATCCTTTATTATTGCTTTTGACATCTCTTGCAAGCCTCAATTCATTTTCAGCTTTAGATAATCTGATTTGTGCCCTGCAGGTTCTGCAGACAGCATTATATTCTTCTTTAGATATGCCTCCCTCTTTCCATTTTATAAACATTTTTTTCTTCCTTTTTAGCATGTGCTTAAGTTCTGTGTTCATCCATCCTGGTTTCCTTAAATGCTTCCTATTCTTCCCTCTTTTCGGAATTGTTAACAACTGTGCTTTGAGAATTTCATTTTTCAAGATTTCCCATCCTTCCTGGACATTTTTGTCTTTAAGGATATCCAGCCATTGGATCCCTCCAATTCTCTTTCTGAATCCCTTAAAATCTGCCTTTCTGAAATCTAACCTTGACGTCTGAGTCTTCACAGGTCTTCCGCCTCTAGTTATCCAAAATTCTAAAATAGCATGGTCGCTACCTCCTAGGGTCCCAGCCACTATTACCTCCTCAACCATTTCCTCCCTGTTTATAAGGATTAGATCCAAGGTAGCAGTTCCCCTTGTTTTCTCCCTTACCTTTTGGAAGATAAAGTTGTCAGCAAGAGAGGATAAGAATTTCCTTGACCTG
The DNA here is from genome assembly GCF_039654945.1 of Dendrobates tinctorius. NCBI lineage: Eukaryota > Metazoa > Chordata > Amphibia > Anura > Dendrobatidae > Dendrobates > Dendrobates tinctorius. The sequence continues at coordinate 14,718,001 of NW_027361802.1, forward strand.
TTAGTTTTGCCTGAGAGAGATTCCCAACAAATGTCTGGATAGTTGAAATCTCCCATGACAACTATGTCATATTTTTTGGAGAACTTGGCCATTTGATGCATAAAGAGTTCATCCATATCTTCAGCTTGCACAGGCGGCCTGTAGTAAATGCCTACAATGGTGTCCTTTCCATTGTTCTGTCCTTGTATTCTTACCCAAACAGTTTCCACAGAACTCCCAGTCTCTGAAGCTTCAATCTCTGTGCAGATATACGCGTTTCTAACATACAATGCGACACCCCCTCCTCGTTTATCAAGTCTGTTTCTTGCAAATAAGTTGTATCCTTCTAGTCTTGTATTCCAATCATGTGTATTGTCCCACCAAGTTTCAGTGATTCCAATGACATCATATTTCTTTTCCTGTGTTAGTAGTTCCAATTCTCCTTGTTTGTTGCCCATGCTTTGTGCATTAGTATAGAAACATTTTAGTTTGTGATTGGTTTCTCTTTCTCCAATATTTTTATTAATTAGATTCTTTTGTCTTTGTTCTTCCTTTCCACTTCTAATAGCAGAGTTCTCAATAGCATTTGTCAGATGTATGGCTTTTTCTGGTCTTTTGCTTCCCTTCCCATGTTGTTCTAGTTTAAAGCTCTCCTTACAAGTGTAGCAAGGCGACTTCCAAATACATGCTTTCCAGTCTTCGTAAGGTGCACCCCATCTCTAGCAAGTAGTCCATTGTATAAGTAGTTCACTCCGTGATCCAGAAATCCAAATCGTTGCTGACGGCACCATCGACGTAGCCAGTTGTTCACCTGCAGAATCTTATTCCACCTCCTTGTTCCATGGCCATCCACTGGGAGGATGGAAGAGAAGACCACCTGCGCTCCCAGTTCTTTCACTTTCTTGCCTAAGTCTGTCCACCGCTACTTCCACCATATGCAGCTCTCAAGTCCAGCGCACCCTCCCAGACACTATGAGTAGGTCAAGAAAGTACTCAGTCTCTCATCCGCGTACACTGGGTTTGAACGCCCACATTGCCAAACTAATCTCGTTTGAGATGATGCCCTATCGGTTGGTGGAAAGCGCAACTTTCTGCGAACTCATGGCCTATGCAGTACCACGCTATGACCTACCCAGTCGCCACTTCTTCTCTCGCAAAGCCATCCCAGCCCTCCACCATCATGTGAAAGACCGCATTGTCCATGCACTCAAGCAGTCAGTGAGTGGAAAGGTGCACCTCACAACTGATGCATGGTCCAGTCGGCATGGCCAGGGCCGTTACGTGTCCATCACTGCGCACTGGGTTAATGTGGTGGATGCAGGGTCCACAGGGGACAGCGGTGGTGGGACAGTGCTGCCTAGCCCACGGTATAGGAAACAGTTGGCTGTAGGCGTTCCACCCTCCTCCTCCTCCTCCAGAAGCGAAAGCTCGTCCACAGAGCGCAGTCGTACGAGCACTCCATCTGCAGCTGCCACTGTTGCACACGAGGTGTCCCCCTATCGAGCAGCTAGTGGAAAGCGTCAGCAGGCTGTGTTGCAGATGATGTGTTTGGGCGACAGACACACCGCCGAGGTGCTGGCCGAGTACTTGAAGCGACAAACTGAGTCATGGCTGGGCAGTGAACATCTTGAGGCAGGCAAGGTAGTTAGTGATAACGGCCGTAATTTTGTGGCAGCCATAGCCCTTTCAAAACTCAGCCACATACCTTGCTTGGCTCACACCTTGAACCTGGTGGTGCAGTGCTTCCTCAAAAATTATCCAGAGTTAACAGCCCTGCTCCATAAGGTGCGAAGACTGTGCGCGCACATCCGCCGGTCGCCTGTACACTCCGTTCGTATGCAGAAGCTGCAGCGATTGCTCCACCTTCCCAACCACTGCCTCATTATCGACATTGCAACAAGGTGGAACTCCACCCTGCACATGGTGGAGCGGCTGTGCGAGCAGAGGCAGGCCATAATGCATTTGTGGGAGGATACACGGCCAGGCACTTTGAGAGCAGACATGGAGTTGACAGGTGTGCAGTGGTCGAAGCTGAAAGACATCTGTAAAGTCCATCAGTGTTTTGAGGAATGCACACGGCTGGTAAGCGCAGACGGCGCCATCCTAAGCATGAGCATCCCACTTATGCGTCTGCTCATGCAAACTTTGACTCACCTTAAGAAGCAGGCGTCTGCAGCCAATGTTGACGAGGAGGAAGAGGGAATCCTTGATGACATTCAGCCATTGTCTGCTCAGGGACCTCTCCTGGACGAGTTGGAGGAAGAAGAGGAGGAGGAGGATGATGATGGGGATGATTACTTAGGGGAGGAGGATGCATCTCGTGGGGCAAGTGAAAATGTTGGCGTGGCAAGGTCTGGTACAGGGTTTGTGCATGACTGGAGGGATGTGGATTTGCCAGAAAGTGCCCCTCCAACCAGCACTCGCAGTGAATCATTGACACTGGGAACATTGGCCCACATGTCAGATTATGCCTTGCGGATCATAAAAAGGGACCCCCGCATTGCCAAAATGATGAACGATGATGACTACTGGTTGGCCAGCATCCTAGATCCACGCTATAAAGGCAAATTACAAAACATCATGCGACATGAGAACCTTGACCTAATATTGGCTAATAAACAAGCAACTCTGGAAAATCGGTTGCTTGAGGCATTCCCAGCACACAGCAGCGGTGATTAGAGTTGAGCGATACCGTCCGATACTTCAAAGTATCGTATCGGATGGTATCGGCCGATCTTTAAAAAAAGTATCGGTATCGCCGATTCCGATACCGGAAGTCCCATTCAAGTCTATGGGACTTCCGGTATCGGAATAAGAAAAACCCTTTCCTGCCCTTGTACAGCCTCTCTGGGGTCTGTACGGGCCTTTCGGGGGGCTGTGCCGGCCTGCCAGGGGGTCTGTGCAGGCTCCGGTGGTCTGTGCCGGCCTGCCGGTGGTCTGTGCAGGCTCCGGGGGGCTGTGCCGGCCTGCCGGGGGGCTGTGCCGGCCTGCCGGGGGGCTGTGCAGGCTCCGGGGGGCTGTGCCGGCCTGCCGGGGGGCTGTGCCGGCCTGCCGGGGGGCTGTGCAGGCTCCGGGGGTCTGTGCAGGCATCGTCCGATGGGACTACAAGTCCCATCGGGCGATGCCTGCTACCATGACAGTGATTGACACATTAGCCAATGATGGGACAGTAGTAGTCCCATCATCCGGCTAATGTGTTAAATGTAAAAAAAAAAAAAAAAAAAATTACATGCTACATACATACAACATGCATACTACATACATGCTACATTCATACTACATACTACATACATGCTACATTCATACTACATACATACTACATGCATGCTACATACTACATGCTACATACATACTACATATATACTACATTCATACTACATACTACATATATACTACATACATACTACATACATACTACATGCATGCTACATACATGCTACATACATACCACATACATACTACATGCTACATACATACCACATATATACTACATACATACAATACATTCATACAATACATACATAGACATACAGTACATATAACATAGAGTAACATACTTACCAATACTTGTCACATTGTTCCCCGAAGCCATTGTCTATTCCGGGATAAATATTAACATAACAAACCACAAAAATACTCACCCACGATCCGAAGCAGTCCACGAGTGTGTCCCACGACGATCTTGGGTAGAGAACTGCAGCATCAGCTGATGCTGCCGTTCTCTACGGGCTGCAGGAATCCAATGACGGAAGGTAGGTATCCTTCCGCACTGTATTCCTCCGCCACTTAAAAAAAAAAAAGTCCCTAGTCTCACTTTATGCCATTGCTGTGTGGGAAATTCCCACACAGCAATGGCATAAAGTGAGACTAGGGACTTTTTTTTTTTTAAGTGGCGGAGGAATACAGTGCGGAAGGATACCTACCTTCCGTCATTGGATTCCTGCAGCCCGTAGAGAACGGCAGCAACAGCTGATGCTGCAGTTCTCTACCCAAGATCGTCGTGGGACACACTCGTGGACTGCTTCGGATCGTGGGTGAGTATTTTTGTGGTTTGTTATGTTAATATTTATCCCGGAATAGACAATGGCTTCGGGGAACAATGTGACAAGTATTGGTAAGTATGTTACTCTATGTTATATGTACTGTATGTCTATGTATGTATTGTATGAATGTATTGTATGTATGTAGTATATATGTGGTATGTATGTAGCATGTAGTATGTATGTGGTATGTATGTAGCATGCATGTAGTATGTATGTAGTATGTATGTAGCATGCAGTATGTATGTAGCATGTATGTAGTATGTATGTAGTATATATGTAGTATGTATGTAGTATGTATGTAGTATGTATGTATGTAGTATGTATGTAGCATGCAGTATGTATGTAGTATGTATGTAGTATGTATGTAGTATGTATGTAGTATGTATGTAGTATGTATGTAGCATGCAGTATGTATGTAGCATGTATGTAGTATGTATGTAGTATATATGTAGTATGTATATATGTGGTATGTATGTAGCATGCAGTATGTATGTAGCATGTATGTAGTATGTATGTAGTATATATGTAGTATGTATGTAGTATGTATGTAGTATGTATGTATGTAGCATGCAGTATGTATGTAGCATGTATGTAGTATGTATGTAGTATATATGTAGCATGCATGTAGTATGTATGTAGCATGCATGTAGTATTTTTTTTTTTTTTTTTTTTTTTTTTTTTTTTAACATTTAACACATTAGCCGGATGATGGGACTACTACTGTCCCATCATTGGCTAATGTGTCAATCACTGTCATGGTAGCAGGCATCGCCCGATGGGACTTGTAGTCCCATCGGACGATGCTTGCACAGACCCCCGGACATCAGCACAGCCCCCCGGCAGGCCGGCACAGCCCCCCGGCAGGCCGGTACAGACCCCCACAGGGTGCACAGACCACCGGCAGGCCGGCACAGCCCCCCGGCAGGCCGGTACAGACCCCGGGCAGTCCACACAGCCCCCCGGCAGGCCGGCACAGCCACCCGGCAGGCCGGCACAGCCCCCCAGCAGGCCGGCAGAGACCCCCGGAAGGCCCGAAATGACGGCGCATCATGATGCGCACACACTGCGCATCATGATGACGTCAGGCCGTCAATCAACTGAACTTCCGATTCCGATGCCGAATTCCGATATTGAAAAAATATCGGAAGTCGGTATCGGAATTCCGATACAGCAAGTATCGGCCGATACCCGATACTTGCGGTATCGGAATGCTCAACACTAGCGGTGATGGTTCTCACACGAGTCGTACGGGCCGGGGGCAGCTTGGCAGAGGTGTTCATGGTGCACACAGCAGAAGTGGCGTTGGAGACAGGGGTTTCATGACAATGTTGTGGACTGATTTTTCAAGTACCGCTTACACAACTGGTAATACTGCATCGATGGAAAGTGACAGGAGACAGCAGTTGTCAACTATGGTTACAAACTACTTTTCCTCCCATATCGATGTTCTCCCACACAGGTCATTCCCCTTTGACTATTGGGCCGCTAAACTGGACACCTGGCCTGAATTGGCACAATATGCCTTACAGGAGCTCGCTTGCCCAGCTGCAAGTGTGCTATCGGAAAGAGTCTTCAGTGCAGCTGGATCAATCCTGACAGAAAAAAGGACCCGTCTGTCAACCCAAAATGTGGATGATCTAACCTTCATTAAAATGAACCATGCATGGGTTTCCAAGGATTTTGACACACCTTCCCCTGATGACACATAGGGTGACAGAAAAATGGCTTGCTTTGGTCCACCTCTTCCTGGGACTTGACCTATTTCGCCTTTTGCATCAGCTGAATGTCCAACATCAACATATGCCACTCTCTAAAACTCCCTAACTGTGCTGCCTCCCCCCCTATGGCCGGGGTCACCACCTAGCGCATGACACCGTGCGAGTGCCGTTGCCCTGGACAGGTGGGTAGGCCGACTCTTGGGTGCGGGCACTGTCACAGGGTCCCTCATAGTGCAATCAAGTGTCTCTGACGGTGGTAGTGCACACCCGCCGTCAGACACACCGCCGTACTATGAGGGGCCCTGTGCCAGTACCGACGCCCACGAGTGGGCCCCCCTTGCTTGTGCAGGGCCCCAGCATTTGCAATCTTTACCTCTCCCTGCTCCTCCGCTGTGTAGTCTGGGCCGTCAAATCCATACTGTGCCTGACACCGTCTGAGCCTGCCTCCTGATGTATAGACATATCTTTTGAATGTGTACGCTATCCATACATGTTATCCGGGGATACGGTTACCCTTTCTCACCTTTGTGCAATCACGTGCAAGCCATACTGGGCCTAACACCGTCTGAGCCTGCCTCCTGATGTATAGACATATCTTTTGAATGTGTACGCTATCCATACATGTTATCCGGGGATACGGTACCCTTTCTCACCTTTGTGCAATCACGTGCAAGCCATACTGGGCCTAACACCATCTGAGCCTGCCTCCTGATGTATAGACATATCTTTTGAATGTGTACGCTATCCATACATGTTATCCGGGGATACGGTACCCTTTCTCACCTTTGTGCAATCACGTGCAAGCCATACTGGGCCTAACACCGTCTGAGCCTGCCTCCTGATGTATAGACATATCTTTTGAATGTGTACTCTATCCATACATGTTATCCGGGATACGGTACCCTTTCTCACCTTTGTGCAATCACGTGCAAGCCATACTGGGCCTAACACCGTCTGAGCCTGCCTCCTGATGTATAGACATATCTTTTGAATGTGTACGCTATCCATACATGTTATCCGGGGATACGGTACCCTTTCTCACCTTTGTGCAATCACGTGCAAGCCATACTGGGCCTAACACCGTCTGAGCCTGCCTCCTGATGTATAGACATATCTTTTGAATGTGTACGCTATCCATACATGTTATCCGGGGATACGGTACCCTTTCTCACCTTTGTGCAATCACTTGCAAGCCATACTGGGCCTAACACCGTCTGAGCCTGCCTCCTGATGTATAGACATATCTTTTGAATGTGTACGCTATCCATACATGTTATCCGGGGATACGGTACCCTTTCTCACCTTTGTGCAATCACGTGTAATCCATACTGGGCGTGAGAACGGCTGGCGAGCTGTTAAGCAAGCTACAGCACCTGTGCTTTGCACACGTAAGTTTTTCATTTTTTCAGGAATGACGGTTAGGCCTAATTCCGGAACTGCGGTTGACCTACACTTACTGGGAAATCATCGTTCGCGAGTAATAATTGTAATCAGTGATCCCCATCACTAACGTTGTTCAGCGGGTTATCTGCACCTGTAAGCGACAAACGCTGGCCTTTTCAGTGTAGCGCACATGCAGCCACGGACATGTAAGGGCATGACACACCAGTTATTGGTCAATCTCATGTGCCAGAGCCTCACGTGTCCCTCTAGTAAGCCGGACTCGGACCGCGGGGCATGACGGAGTCTCGTTCGTTAACGGAATTAAGCTTGCAATGTGTGCATCTGTTCTGTAGCTGGCATGGTTGAGGTTGCCCGTGTTGAGTCAAATTACGCCGTAGGCTCCACTCCTGGTGGTGCCCTTCTGGACATTCCTTTAAGGTTCAGCTTTGCAACCATACTGCCCACGTAAAACAAACACTTTGCCTTCATGAACGCTGTTTGGAGGGTCATGACTCGTGGGAATAACGCCGCCCAATCAGTTAACCTGCTAGAGAGATCCTTCGTTGCTCCCAAGCATGACATCACACTCCCTAGGAGGAAGGTAATGCCACTGTGGCGACCGTACTCCTGGGGGCGACACAAGTGCACTGATGCCCCCAGCCACTGCTCGATGAATCTGCTGGTACATTGACCCAGACCACTACATTCCCCTCGCACGCTACACGGCCTGTATCTGACCCTGATGAAACTCAGGTTACCCTTCCCATATACAGTTCCATCTTACACGGTGACAAAGAGGAAGCTGCAGATGAAAGTGCAGGTTCGACCCACCCGCCATCAGACACACCACCGTACTATCAGGGGCCCTGTGCCAGTGCCGTCGCCAACGAGTGGGCCCCCCCTGCTTGCTCAGGATCACAGCACTTGCAAGGTTGAAATACTGTGCAGTGAGATGGAAGATGGGGACGACGAGGAGTCCAGACTAGTACAGGGATTCCCTAGCGAGGAGACTTATTTGATTGTTTTCAATGTTGGGACAGCAATTTTTGTGGAGCACTATACTCTGGAGAATGATAGATGGGGCCCACCATACACTGGAACATTCCAAAGGTGGACATCAGACACTGGAGCAGCATTTACAGGGCCCATTATACACTAGAGCATTAGAAATGGGGCCCATTATGTTTGGAGCATTATTTGGGCCCATAAGACAGTGGAGCTTCATCCATGGGGACCAACATATACTGTAGCATTATGTGGAGCTCATCATATACTGTTTCAAACATTATATGGGACCAATGATTCTGTATGGAGAAATAGATGGGCCTCGTCATGAGATGTAAAAAGTGAAGTATTTTTCATTGTACTATACCGCTATTTCTCTGCCGTATCGGAGCATGATGAGTTGTGGTATGTGTTAAAGGGGCGCTCTTTCGCCCAGGGCACATGAAAACCTGGAGCCAGCCCTACCCCCCCACAACTTTAGCCAAATAACCCCCATTTTTCAGTGCGTAACTTGTATTATGAAGTTAATTAAGGTTGACAAGCTTAAGTAAGAAGAATTGATGCTTTTGCCATTCAAATGGGCACTGTAGGTGTGTTTCCTGTCCTCCTCTCACTGCCGACTTTTATTGACTTACATTGGGTTTCGTGTTTCGGGACGACCCCGACTTTTCCTTATAATCGGCCGATCTTGCTCAACCCGACTTTTGGAAAAGTCGGGTTTCACGAAACGAAACTCGACCCTAAAAAACCAAAAGTCGCTCAACTCTAGTTAGGAAGTTAGAAGGGTTAAAAATTGATCAGCAATTTCTCATTTTTCTAACAAAATTTACAAAACAATTTTTTTAGGGGCCACATAACATTTGAAAAGACTTTGGGGGGGCCAATATTTCAGAAAATACCCAAAAATGACATCATTCTTAAAACTGCTTCACTCAAAGTGCTCAAAAACACATTGAAGAAGTTAAATAACCCTTCAGGTGCTTCACAGGAACTAAAGCAATGTGGAAGGAAAAAGTAAACGTAATTTTTTTTACAAAAATGTTATTTTAGCTCCAAATATGTTATTTTCACATGAGTAATAGGAGAAAATGGACCCTAAAATTTGTTGGCATTTTCCGTGAGTACGCTGATACCCCACATGTGGGGGGAATCCACAGTTTGGGCACACAGCAAGTCTCGGAAGGGAAGGAGCATCAATTTACTTTTTCAACACAAAAAATGACTGAAATCGAGAGCAAACTTCATGTCGCGTTTGGAAAGCCCCTGATATGCCTAAACAGTGGAAACCCCCAACAAGTGGCCTCATTTTGAGAACTAGACCCCTTAACAAATGTATCTATATGTGTAGTGAGCACCTTGCACAGGTGCTTTACAGAAGTTTATAACTAGAGATGGGCGAACCCGAACAATAAAGTTCGACATACAGTGGGGAAAAAAAGTATTTAGTCAGTCAGCAATAGTGCAAGTTCCACCACTTAAAAAGATGAGAGGCGTCTGTAATTTACATCATAGGTAGACCTCAACTATGGGAGACAAACTGAGAAAAAAAAATCCAGAAAATCACATTGTCTGTTTTTTTTTCATTTTATTTGCATATTATGGTGGAAAATAAGTATTTGGTCAGAAACAAGCAATCAAGATTTCTGGCTCTCACAGACCTGTAACTTCTTCTTTAAGAGTCTCCTCTTTCCTCCACTCATTACCTGTAGTAATGGCACCTGTTTAAACTTGTTATCAGTATAAAAAGACACCTGTGCACACCCTCAAACAGTCTGACTCCAAACTCCACTATGGTGAAGACCAAAGAGCTGTCAAAGGACACCAGAAACAAAATTGTAGCCCTGCACCAGGCTGGGAAGACTGAATCTGCAATAGCCAACCAGCTTGGAGTGAAGAAATCAACTGTGGGAGCAATAATTAGAAAATGGAAGACATACAAGACCACTGATAATCTCCCTCGATCTGGTGCTCCACGCAAAATCCCACCCCGTGGGGTCAGAATGATCACAAGAACGGTGAGCAAAAATCCCAGAACCACACGGGGCGACCTAGTGAATGAACTGCAGAGAGCTGGGACCAATGTAACAAGGCCTACCATAAATAACACACTACGCCACCATGGACTCAGATCCTGCAGTGCCAGACGTGTCCCACTGCTTAAGCCTGTACATGTCCGGGCCCGTCTGAAGTTTGCTAGAGAGCATTTGGATGATCCAGAGGAGTTTTGGGAGAATGTCCTATGGTCTGATGAAACCAAACTGGAACTGTTTGGTAGAAACACAACTTGTCGTGTTTGGAGGAAAAAGAATACTGAGTTGCATCCATCAAACACCATACCTACTGTAAAGCATGGTGGTGGAAACATCATGCTTTGGGGCTGTTTCTCTGCAAAGGGGCCAGGACGACTGATCCGGGTACATGAAAGAATGAATGGGGCCATGTATCGTGAGATTTTGAGTGCAAACCTCCTTCCATCAGCAAGGGCATTGAAGATGAAACGTGGCTGGGTCTTTCAACATGACAATGATCCAAAGCACACCGCCAGGGCAACGAAGGAGTGGCTTCGTAAGAAGCATTTCAAGGTCCTGGAGTGGCCTAGCCAGTCTCCAGATCTCAACCCTATAGAAAACCTTTGGAGGGAGTTGAAAGTCCGTGTTGCCAAGCGAAAAGCCAAAAACATCACTGCTCTAGAGGAGATCTGCATGGAGGAATGGGCCAACATACCAACAACAGTGTGTGGCAACCTTGTGAAGACTTACAGAAAACGTTTGACCTCTGTCATTGCCAACAAAGGATATATCACAAAGTATTGAGATGAAATTTTGTTTCTGACCAAATACTTATTTTCCACCATAATATGCAAATAAAATGAAAAAAAAACAGACAATGTGATTTTCTGGATTTTTTTTTCTCAGTTTGTCTCCCATAGTTGAGGTCTACCTATGATGTAAATTACAGACGCCTCTCATCTTTTTAAGTGGTGGAACTTGCACTATTGCTGACTGACTAAATACTTTCTTTCCCCACTGTATGTACCAAACACCTACTGCTCGGGCACAGACACAGAACACAGACTTCACCAGGAAGTCCATGTTACTGTTCAGGTTCGACTGCCCGAACACCGGGTGTTTGACACGCTGCCATGTGCATGACAGCGTGGCAAACACCACTTCTGATCGGCAGTGAAATCATCCTCGCTGGTCAGATAGCCGCGGTTCCCACATTGTCAAAAGACTGCGTGTATGTTCAGTTGTGATCGGAGGTATAAAGTTTACCTCAGGTCAATGGTGTCAGCAAATGGGACTACAGCTCCCATCATCCGACACCTGCTGCTGCTAATAACAGCATGATCATGAGCCACTGATGGGTGTATTCATTAGCCGGCTCCTGCGCTGTAAATTAATAATTAAAAAAAAACCGGTGTGGATTCCCCTGTATTTTTGATGACCAGCCAGGAAAAACACAGAGCTGGGGGCTGCAACCCTCAGCTGTCAGCTTCAACAAGGATTTTTATCAAGTTGTAGTTTTAAATTATTTAAATAAATTAAAAAAACTGCATGGGGTCCTCCCAATTTTTTACAACCAGCCTTGATAAAGCAGATAACAGGGGACTGGTATTCTCAGGCTGGTAAGGGGCCATGGATATTGCCCCCCACAGCTTAAAAATAGCAGCCCACAGCTTCCCAGAAAAGGCACATCTATTAGATGCACCAATTCTGGTGCTTTGCCCGGCTCTTTCCACTTGCCTTATAGCGGTGGCAAGTGGGGTTAATATTTGTGGAGTTGATGTCACATTTGTACTGTCCTGTGACATCAAGCCCACGACTTAGTAATGGAGAGGCGTCTGTGAGACACCTATACATTACTAATCCTATAGTTATATGGTAAATAAAGACACAGCCAGAGTAAAGTATTTTATTTGAAATAAAACAAAGCACACTTTTACTTTTTTATTTAAAAATAACAAACACAGTTATACTCACCAATCGCCTATTCCAACGAAGCCCTCTTCTTCTGTAAGAAATCAAAAATAAAAAACAACAATATCCCTCACCTAGCCATTGTTCTGTCCCACGCCGTAACTCATGTTTTTTGGTGAAAAACAGTTTTCAACCTGGACGGTGCAAAAATGCAATTGTCCAGGCTGAGAACCACTGGTGACTGAACTGCTGCGATTGCAGCCTCAGTGACCAATGGTGATGTCATCAAGGTTGCCTCCGGTCACTAAGGCTTCATTCCCAGTGGTGCAGAACTACTGTGACCTCAATGAGGTTCCTGCTAGCACCATAAGTTCACAGCAGTTGAGCCCAGCTGAAAATGCAGCCTCAGTGACTGGAGGTAACCTCGATGATGTAACCGGAAGCACTGCAGCCTTGCAACACTGGAGTCCTGGGTTCAAATCCCACCAAGGGTAATATCTGCAAGTAGTTTGTACATTCTTCCTGTGTTTGCATGGGTTTCCTCTGGGTACTCCGGTTTCCTCCCACATTCCAAAGAAATACTGATAGGGCTCACAATCTAAATTTCCTATCGGAGACAGCGATGATAATGTGTCCCATTTGTCCAATGTGTCCAAACTGCGGATAAAATATAAAGATTATTATTATGGGTAAAACCACATTCTCCTGAGCCCTCTTTTTCTGAAAAACTACCCCTCTGCTGGGGGGATATCCAGGGGTGAACCAATGCTTGATGAGTTAGAGGAACCCATGCAGTTAGGAGGTGCTTCTGCGTTGCATGTCTTCCCTGACATCCGCAAGAAATAGGGTGTGTGTTTATTTTGTTTGAAGAAGGAACATTTTATTGGAGCCTGTCCTTTAATTCCTAAACAAAAAGAGACTCGATTAAGCCCTGGGAGTCTGGAGTTTGCCAATCAAGGGGTATGTTCGTCTTCAATCTATTATTCTCGGTTTGTCCTAACAGAACAGGTGGTGCTAGAGAGCAGGACTGAGAGAATTTCTGTTTGTAGACAGTGGAGCTGGAGTCAGCATGGTTAATGCTGAGCTTACTAGAACTCATGGGCTTGCGTGTCCTACCTTAGCTATGCCCATTCCTAATTACAACATCAACTCAGCACCACTTGCACAGAGAGCTTTGATGCAGATTGTACATAACATAAAAATGAAGGTGGGGTATATTTATTATGAGGTAATTCCTGGAGGGTCTCACCACTCCAATTGTACTGGGTTTGTCCTGGTTGGTGAAAAGTAATCCGATTGAGGATTGGCAATCCAGAGAAATTGTGGAATGAGGAGATTACTACCATGATAACTGCCTAACATTTCCCTTTCTTCAGCATCTACGGGGGACCTTAACTGTGTTTTTGTCTGGTTTTGAGGATGTATTTTCTGAGAAAGGGTGTCAGGATTTTCCCTTCCATTGTGCATATGACTGTCCTATTAACCTGACTCCCGGAGCTAAATTACCCAAGTCCAGACTGTATAATCTGTCTGGTCCTGAGAGACAAGCCATGAAAGATTTTATTGCTGAGTCTTGAAAAGGGACTTATCAGACCTTCATCGTCACCCTTCCCAGCAGGGTTCATTTTCATGAAAAAGAAAGATGCCAGTCTCCATCCCTGTTTGGATTTTCGGAAATTGAATCTAATTACTATCCGAGATCCATATCCTCTTCCTCTGATTCCAGATTTATTCAACCAGGTTGTGGAATCTAAGGTTTTTTCCAATTTGGATTTAACAGTGCCTATAACCTGGTTAGAGTCAGGGAAGGGAATGAATGGAAAACAATACCCCTGAAGGACATAACGAAAGTCTGGTTATGCCTTTTGGTCTGACCAATGCACCAGAAGTGTTCCAGCATTTCATAAATGATATTTTCTATCATTTGCTGGGCAAGTTTGTGATAGTCTATCTGGATAACATTTTGATTTATTCACCTGATTTGGAGACACATCAGGGGCATGTGAGACAAATGCTTCAGATATTAAGGATAGCAAGCTTTATGCCAAACTAGAGAAATGTGTTTTCGATGTCCAGGAGGTGCAGTTTTTGGGGTGCCTGTTGTCATTTTTGAGTTTTCAGATGAATCCGGAGGTTCGTGCTGTATTTGATTGGGACCGTGCCGAGAATCTGAGAGCAGAATTTTTGTGGGTTTTACTCATTTTTAGTGAAGTTTATTCAAAATTATTTGGTAATGGTGAAACCCCTTACTGACATGACAAGGAAGGAGTTCGGATTTTTCTAAATGATCGGATGCTGCTCATCAGAATTTTTCCTCCTTAATTAAAGAGTTGTTTTGACACTGCACCTATTCTCAGTCAACCTGATGTTTCTTAACCTTTTGTCGAAGAAGTGGATGCATCGGAAATGAGGGTTGGGGATGTGTTGTCTCAGGGTCCGTCCCCAGGTAAATGTACTGTGTGCACCTTCTTTTCCCCCCAAATTATCCTCGGCTGAGAGAAATTACAACGTGGGTAATTCGGAGCTTTTGGCAATTAAATTGGCATTCGAGGAATGATGACAATGGTTGAAGGGGGCAGTCCATTCAATTACTGTTATCACAGACCAAAAGAACCTGTCCTATCTTCAATCGGCTAAAAGTCTCAACCCTAGAAAAGCGAGGTGGTCACTGTTCTTTATAGATTCAATTTTCTGGTCACTTTCCATTCTGGAGTTAAAAACACCAAGTCGGATGTTTTGTTCCAGAGCTTCCCTGGTGGTGGTGACCATGAGCACCCTGAACCAATTTTGCAGAAGGGGGTAGTCATCTTGGCCTTATACGTTGATCTGGAGGGTGAGGTATTGGAGGCTCAGGGTGACGCCCCCGTCCTCCTTCCCTTCAGGGAGGTTATATGTACCATCTAATTTGTGCCATAAAGTAATTAAGGAACATCACAACTCTGTACTTGCTGGTCATCCAGGTGGTAAGGCAACCGCGGACCTCCTTTCTCGTCGTTTTTGGTGGCTGTGGTTGCATCGGAATGTGGTTGAAAATGTGTCTGCTTGCAATGTTTGCATGCGTTCTAGAGTATTGCATACCTGTCAGTCTAGATCTCCTCTTCCACTGCCCATTCCTAGCAGACTATGGATACACTTGTCCATGGATGTTGCTACTGACCTACCGGTATCAGCAAGTAAGACTGTGGTTCTGGTGGTTGTGGAAAGGTTCAGTAAAATGTTGCATTTCATCGCTTTAGTGGCACTTCCGAATGCCAGGATTCTGGCTCAGGTTTTTGTTAATGAGATTGGGAAGCTTTACAGGGCTCCCTTCCATATGGTGCCAGATCTAAGTCCTGGAAAGTTTTCTGTACTTGACTGGGTCTGAAGCTGTCCTTTTCCTCTGCTTTCCATCCTCAGTCAAATGGATAGACTAAGCGCACTAATCAAAATTTGGAGACTTACCTCAGGTGTTTTGTCTTGGAAAATATGGAGGATTTGGCATCTTACTTACTGTTGACCGAGTTTGCTATTAATAATCATAGCCAAGAATCTAATGGCAGGTCACCATTCTTTGGTGCATACAGTTTCCATCTACAGTTTGGTACTTTTAGTAGGGAAGGGGTTTCAGGAGTTCCTGAGGAGGAACGTTTTGCTTCATCGCTCTCTTCAATGTGGTGGGGGGGTTCAGAGTAATTTGAAGATCATGGGAGACAGGTACAAATGTATGGCTGACAGGAAACGATCGCCAGGTCTTGACCTAAGCGTGAATGACTTTGTGCAGTTGTCTACCAGGAATATCAAGTTGAAGATCCCTTCCTGAAAACTGGGACCTAGGTTTATTGGCCTCTATAAAATATCTGTCGTCATTAACCTTGTAGCTTTTCGTCTTGAGTTACCCCAGGCTTTTAAAATTCACAATGTGTTCCACAGTTCTGTGCTCAAGAAGTATGTTTAACCTCTTGAGTCTTCTCCCCTGCCGCCACCCCCAAGGATTGTTGATTCTCTTCTTCAGCGTTGTTCCCTGCAGTACTTGGTGCACTGGAAGGGTTATGGTACAGAGGAGAGGATGTGGGTTTCAGCATCAGAGGTGAATGCCTCTATACTGGTTTGATCATTCCATACCTTTTATCCTGAGAAACTGGGTCTGGTCATGGGTGTGTCAGATGTGACTGACCGTCATCCTGGATCCAGCCATAGAAGGTCATTGCGATTAGCTATACAAGCAACTTCTTGATTGTTACATCTCTGTTATGGAGTGATATCCATCTCCCTCTAGGACCCAACAGTTACCTCCACCTCCTGCTGCTAATTAGCACGCCTTTGCTGAAGGTTTAATTACATTCAGTGTCTTCAGCAGGGAGCTGGTGTTTGCTCAATTTCCCTCTGTCTTGTTGGAAGTACTAGCAGTCAGCTAGTATTTTCTTAGAGTACTCTTGGAGGATTGCTGGCGTGATATCTCGGTGGTCTTGTAGTGGGGGCTGACTAACGCACACTTCGTTCCTTCCCTATCCAGGGCCTGTCGCTAGGGTCAGGCAGTGATTAGGTTCCTGCTCAACGATAGATGCGAAGCCTATTTAGGGATGTCTAGGGCAGACAGTTTGTTGTTAGATCTGCCTAGGTGTCTCCACTCCCCCTTTCTTTAGTGTTTAGGCTTTGCCCTCCCTCTCCCTATTGTTATGCATCTTACTTCTCCCTCCTTCAGCATGACAACCCCTCAAGGAATCAGGGATCCCTGAAGAAGGAAACCGTCATTTCCGAAAGGCGTCGGAAGGTTTTTGGTCCTTATTACACTCCATTGCTATCACAGCCTTGCGGTGTTACGTGCCGATCTACATCATGCAGGTCCTGTACCTACATCCAGTACAACGAGACAGTACAGCACGACCGACTCACTGCGGACTAAAGGAAAAAAGATACACCGCGGACCGCTGGAAGGAGACACACAGGAGCAGCTGTCACCGGCCGGGACAGCACTTGCATCTATCATTTTTTGTCAGAAACTGCCGTTTTATCTTATCTGCAGGATTTCCTACTTAACCCACAAGGATCTCCCCATACCGCGTAACAGGTACTGTTTTTCTGGGAAGTTTCCACAGACTGTTTTCAGCATACTTGACTTTATTTTACTGAGAGCTGGGCAAAACTGATTATCAGACACTATATATTAGCGCTGTATTGAACCGAAGTTCTCACACCACTAACCATTAACTCTTAATTATCTACTTGGAACATTAGTAGACTACTAATATTGTGTTAACCAATTTATACTGACATCGTAACGTATTTACTAACCATTTTTAACCAATAGATGGGGTTCACTGATAATTATTTATATCTGTTTCTTTCTAGAACTAAAATTTGAATACTATTTCTATTGTTCCATTTTCTATTATCCCATTTTAAACAAGAAGTTTTGAGTGCAAACTACCTTTAATATTTTTTATTAGATTATCACTGACAATTGGGTGGCTATTGTCTTTCGTTTTGCTGCTGAAACTCTTGTGCACTCTAGCGCCACTGCATACATTTTATTTTGGATCACATTCTTGTGTTATTCGTGAAGCATTTACGTCGGGTTATCCATGTATATCCCACAAAAATGCAATTGGGACAAAACCCCCAATGGAACCACTCACAATGAGGCAGATGGAGAAACTTCATACTCCATTTGGTGTCTGTTCTGGTGGTATCTGTGGTCGTCCACATTTGTGCATTAAAAAAACCCCTAAAATAATGGGACACCGTGCCGGAACATAGGCCAGTCCAAAATGTGTCCATCTGTCTCATAAGTGAGTGGTTTTGTCTGGTGTTTTGACTGATTCACTGTTTTGATGACTTTACATGGAAACCCCGATGAAAGCACTCAGCAAAGCGCATAGGATGCATGTGAGCTGAGCCTTATTCCGATTTTTGGGAGGTACAATGAACAAATAGCAGTACAAGCATAATTCTTATTTTTATTTATGCACGGTTCACCATGTGGTATATATAATAAGGCGGATTTATTCTTCGGGTCGGTGCGATTACAGCGATACCAGATTTGTATCTTTTTTTCAGATTTTGCTGCAATCACTCAGTAAAAATGCTTTTTTTTTATAAAAAGTAGCTTTTTTTATTGACATATTCTGAGAGCTGTAACTTTTTATTTTCTGTCAAACAGAGCTGTATGAGGGCTTGTTTTTTGCAGGAATAGTTGTAGATTTTTTGCTGCTATTTTGGGGTATCTTTTGATTGCTTTTTATTCAGATTTTTCAGACACAGAATGAACAAAAACCAGTGATTCAGTTATTGTTTTTACTTTTTTTGCACTGTTTGCCAGCGGTAAAAGTGATAAGACCCATTTGTTTGTTGGGTCGGTGTGATTACAGGGATACCAGATTTATCATTTTTTTTTATGCTTTGGTATTTTTGCACAATAAAAACAATATATTACAAAAATGAATTTGTTTTTGCATCGTCATGTTCTGAAAGCTATAACTTTTTTATTTTTTTGATGAGTAAGCCATATTAGGGCTTTTTTTGCAGGGCGGCTTGGCGTTTTCATTTGTGCCATTTTTTTACATATGACCTTTTGATCGTTTTTTATTCACTTTTTTGTGAGTCACTATGATGAAAAAGCAACATTTTTTGCATGTTTTTTATTTTTTTTATGGCGTTCGCCAAACAGAAAAAGTAACAAGCTAGTTTTATAGAGTGGGTCATTCCAAACACGGCAATAACAATTATGTGTACTTTTTTTGTTTATTTTTGTTGTATCACAAATGCTGTGTTTTGACCTCAGGGTACCATGGTAACTATCAGGACCCATGATTCTCATCGCAGGGGTCCAATGGTTACTAAGGGGTTCAAAAACTTAAATTCCACTGTCGCGAATGACAGCAGTATTCAAGAGGTCAAGTGGCCGCAATCGGTCATAAAACCAGCTGGGTCCGATACTGCATGTACAGCCGAGACCCACAGGAATCGATGCCAGGCAGCGCAATTCCCTTATTCTATATTGCCGTTGTAAAAAGGCAATAAGGGAATAAGGCCCCTTAACGTCTGCCATTTTAATGCGTATTGGCGGTCGTTAAGGGGTTAACCCCTTTCTGAAGTGAACCGCAATAATACATCACTGTACCCTGGTACTTATTCACGTGGGACAGATTACTACATCCACGCGCTCGTTCACATGCACAGGCTGTGCGCGCGTTTGATCGCCGAGAGGTGTTAGCTGATTCTGACAGCTGACACCTGGCACTAAATGCCAGGAGTGATCCCACACTGCTACTGGTATTTTAACCCCTAAATGCAGTGATCACAGCATCTTGGGAGCCAGCAGAGGGATGACAGCCCCTCTGCCCTTGGATCAGAGACCCCGTGGTGTCAGGCGGGGTCCTAGTCATTACCATGGTGACCCAGTATTCACCAGAGCTAGGAAAGTTGCTTGATCATGCGCACTGCATGATCAGCAACTTTGTGCAGAGCTGAAAGTTTGCTGCATCCCCATGCTATACAAGCGATCAGTCTGCAAAAAATCATAGTCCCATAGTGGGACAAGGTAAAAAAAGTAAAAAAAAGGTAAACATTTTTTGTTTTAATTAATTGTAAAAATATATGTAAAAAATAATAATAATAATAATAATAATAATAATAATAATAATAAAAAAGACTAAAGATATTATACCCATAATTGAATATTTGCATGAAAAAATATATATAAACAATAAAAGTACACATATTTGGTTTTGCCATGTCTGGAACGACCCGTCCTATAAAACTGTCCCACTAGTTAACCCTTTTAATGAACACCATAAAAAATAAATAAAAAACAAGGCAAAAAACAATGCTTTATCATCATACCGTAAACAAAAAGTGGAATAAAACGTGATCAAAAAGACAATGATAAATAAACATGATATCGCTGAAAACATCATCTTGTCGCGCAAAAAACAATCTGCCATAAATCTTCATCAGTGGAAAAATAAAAAAGTTATAGCTCTCAGAATAAAGTGATGCAAAAATAATTTTTTCTAAAATCGTTTTTATTGTGTAAAAGCGCCAAAACATAAAAAAATATAAATGAGGTATCACTGTAATAGTACTGATCCGAAGAATAAAACTGCATTATCAATTTTACCACACACGGGATGACATTACCCCCAAAAAAATAAATTCCTGAACTGCTGGTCTTTGTTAATTCTGCCTCCCAAAAATCAGAATAGAAAGCGATGAAAAAATGTAATGGGTCTGAAAATGGTGCCAATAAAAACATCTGCTCATTCCGCAAAAAACAAGCCCTCACATGACTCTGTGGGCCAAAATATGGAAAAATTATAGCTCTCAAAATATGGTGATGCAAAAGACTATTTTTTTTTAATAAAAAGCATCTTTTAGTGTGTGACAGCAGCCAAAAAGAAAAGTCTAATATAAATCTGATACTCTATAATTGCACCGACCCAAAGAACAAAGTAGCCTAATCACTTATACTGCTTGAGGAATAGCATTAAAAATAAATAAAACCAATTCTTCACCTGCTGTTGATTTTTTCATTCTGCCTCCCAAAGATCACAGTAAGGCTCAGTGCTTACATTGTGGTTTCCGTGTAAATCTCTGAAATACATGATTCAGACAGAACCCTCAATGGAAGAGTATAGAGGGCATAGAGTAAAAAAGGCTGTAATTTAAAAAATGGGGGTCACTTGAGGGGGTATTCTGCTCTTCTAGCAATTAGGGGCTCCAGGAGGCAAATAACACTCCGTCCCTCTGTATGGCTAAGCAGTGCTGCACAGCCGCACATGGAGAATTGCCACATTCAGTAGAAATTGTGGGACAAATTATCGTGCCATTTTTACCCACTTCTTGTGTGAAAATGTAAAATCTGGAGCTAAAACCAAATTTTGGTGGTAAAAATGTTGTTATTTTTTCTTCACTGTCCTATGGTATATAATTCTGTGACACACCCATGGTGTCAATATGATCAATGCACTCTTAGAAGAATTCATTTAGAGGTTTAGTTTGTAAAATAAGGTCACTTATGGGGGGTTCTGCTGTTCTGGCACCTCATGGGCTCTCCCAGTGGGTCATGGCACTTGCAAACTGTAACAGTAAAATCTAGCGCTCCTTGCCTTCTGAGCTTTGCACTGTGCCTGAAAAATATTTCCTGATTATATGTAGGGTATTGACACACTCAGGAAACAATGGGCCTCAGTTTGTTGTAAAAAAAATTCCTATTAAAACAACATTTTAGTGTTATTCTTTCTTCACTGCTCAACGGTATAAAATTATGTGAGGCACATGTGGTGTCAACATGATCACTGCATCCCTAGATGAATTAGTTGGGGAGTGTACTTTTTAAAAAGAGTTCACTTATAGGGGGTTTCTGTTGTTCTGGCACCTCAGGGGCTCTGCCAATGTGACATGGCACCCTCTTCCCTTCGGAGCTTAGCACTGTGCCTCAAAAGTAGTATTCACCCATATATGGGGTGTCAGTGTACTCAGGAGAAATTGCACAGCAAATTGTAAGGTGCAATTATTTCTATTACCTTTATGAAAATGCAAAATTTGGGGCCAAAATAACATTTTTGTGGGGAAAATGTTTTTTTATTTAAACGGCTCAACGTTATAAACTTCTGTGAAGCACCTGGGGGCTTCAAGGTGCTCACCACACATCTAAATACATTCCTTGTGGGGTCTAGCTTCCAAAATGGCATCACTTGTGAGGGTTTCCACTGTTTAGGAACATCAGGGACTCTCAAAATGGGACATGACTTCAGCTAATGATTCCAGGAAATTTTACATGCAAAAAGTCAAATGACGCTCCTTCCCTTCCAAACTCTGCCGTGCATCCAAACAATAGTTTTCTCCCTCATATTGGGTATTGGCATACTCTGGAGATATTGCACAACAAATTGTATGGTGCATTTTCTCCTGCTACCCTTATGAAATTGCAACATTTTGGGCTAAAAACATATTTGTGGGGAAAATGTGATTTTTTTTTTATTTTTAGCAACTGAGGGTTCAATGTGCTCTCCTAGTTCAGTAACCTGAGGGGTATAGTTTGCAAAATTGTGTCACTTGTGGGGAATTTTCATTGTTTAGGCACCTCAGAGGCTCTCCAAATGCGACATGGCATCCACCAATTGTTTCAGCAAATTTTGCATTCAAAAAGTCAAATGGCGCTCCTTCCCTTCCGAGCTCTGCCGTGTACCCAAACAGAGGTTTTCTCCCTCATATGGGATATCGTCATGCTGAGGAGAAATTACACAACAGATTCTGGGGTCCAATTTTTCCTTTCACTCTTGTCAAAATAAAAAAATTTGGATCTGAAATAAATTTTTTGTGAAAAAAAATTAAATGTTCATTTTTTTTTTCCACATTTGAAGCACCTGAATCGTTAATAAACTTCTTGAATGTGTTTTGAGCACCTTAATTGGTGCAGCTTTCAGAATGGAGTCATTTTGGGTATTTTCTATCATATAGACCCCTCAAAGTCACTTCAAATGTGATGTGGTTCCTAAAAATATGGTTTTGTAATTTTTGTTGGAAAAATGAATGAACACTGGTCAACTTTTAAACCTTATAACTTCCTAATGAAAAAAATTTAGTTCCAAAATTGTGCTGATGTGAAGTAGACATGTGGAAAATATAATTTAATAACTATTTTATGTGACATATATCTGGGGTTTAATGGCATGAAAATTCAAAGTTTGAAAATTTTCTAGATTTTCATCAAATTTCTGTTTTTTTCGCAAATAAACGCAAGTCTTATCGGACAACTTTTACTATTCCCATGAAGTACGTCACCAGTTCTGCATGGGTAGCTTCTGCACTACTCGACCTAGCATTCCCACACATTGGAGAGCCATTTATTTGAATTTTCATTTTGGGGGTAAGAGAAGCCAGTGTATGTGATGTATTTTTTCATACTAATAATTACTAATATTAACTCTCCTCTTGCAGACTAGCTATATACTATCTTAATGCAATATCAAAGGCATACAAGAACGCTAATATAGAATTCAAGAAGAAAATGCAGAGGGTATGTATACTATTTAATATATATATATATATATATATATATTTATATTGTGGTATGGTGACTGGTCATGTGGTTAATGGGCGATATGTATCACAGAGGTGGGTGGCCCTGTGATGGAAGCCTGAGCTTCTTTTCTCAGCAGATCTACTGCTGAGGATTTACTATACATTGGGAAGGCTTCCAGGTGTCTCGAAGAGATGGATGGGTCCAGTCACCTATATACCTCAACACCCAAGATGGAGCCTGTGTGTTTGTGCATGGGTGGAAGAGCAGGCTAGTCTGAGCCAGAGTGAGGAGGCCTTTGATATACCTCTGGAGAAGACGCCTCTGAGGATGAGAGGTATCCAGGAACCTGTGCGGTCATCACGGACAGTTTATGGACACTAATCCATGTTAGGCACATCAGGTTCAGCGAGGACCGTGGGTTCTAGGAAGCAGAAAGGTGGCCAGACGGTGCATGGGGTGCTGCATGTTACCAAGTACCTGAGATTTGGTTTATGCTGTGTATTAATAAATCAAATGGACTTGTTTTTAACCTTGAGGGTCCCAACATATTCCTCGAAGACCGGCCAAGTGAGTATTCTCCACCCACAGATATTGAAGACATGTTACTCTGTTCCTATATAAACTGCGCAAAAAAATAAAGGGAACACTATTCCATTTGCAACAGACTGTTTGTGTTCCCTTTATTTCTTTGAGCAGTATATATATATATATATATACACACAGTATATTGCTGGGCTTCATAGGACACTGGTAAGTATGCAATAGACTGCAAAAGACTGAAAACCCTAGTATTACTTTTTATTGTATTTGCAATCAAGCAGGTTCAGCCCCCCCAAGGAGAGTATTAAAAAAATGTAAAGAGCATCATATTGTTTTCAAATATAACCTGTCCCCCAGCAAATATAAACATTTAAACCACCCATATTTCCCATCATACAAATAGCAAAATCTTAAAAAAAATTAAAATATCGATATCGCAGCATGTGTAATTGTCAAAACCAATGAAATCTAAAAATATTTATTTCATATGGTGAATGGCAGAAAGAGTAAAAAAAATCAATATGGCTGAACCAGATTTTTTTTGTTATATCATCTATACAAAATATAATAAAAACGCATGAAAAAGTTGTACGGTTTTTGCTTTGTGAAAAGTAAGCCCTCAATACAACTGCATTGCCTAAAAAAAACTTATGGCTCTCATTTTTCTTTAAGTTTTTGGTTTTCTTTTTATTTAGTAAATACACTATATAAATTGGAAATCATCATAATCATACTGACTTGTGGAAAATAATTAAAAAAGTAAATAAAAGGAAAGCCCATGACAGAACTGATGTTTTTTTTTTTTCATTTCCACTCCACTTTGGATTTTTTCCATTTTTCAACACAATATATGGTAAAATGAATGGTGTCATTTAAAACTACAGCTCATCCTGTAGAAAAAAAAAACAAAAAAAAACATATGACTATGTTGACGTTAAAATAAAAAAAATAAAAAAGTTATTACTCTTGGGCTAGTTCCCACAATGAGTTTTTGGTGAGTTTTTTACATTGCACCATTTCTGCACCTATTATATAAATCAGGTGACTTGCATTTTTTCATTTCTTTTTTTGTGTGCGCTTAGGTGTGAATCACATGCACTTTTGATATGTTTCAGCAATGGAAACACTCTAAAACGCATGTGTGTTTATTACCTGCGGATTTTCCACAGCACAGAAAACTCAGAGTACTCACGAGAAATTGACATGTTGCGGATTTGAAACATGCACTGCAAGCCAGTTTACACTGAGCAAAAAAAAATGGCACAGTGCGCATGAGATTCCTATAAATCCCATCCACTTTGCTAAAACTGTAAGTTGTTGTGTTTTTGTTGTAGCAGAATTATGCAGCATAAAAAATGTACCAATAACTCATCGTGGGAACATAACCTAAGGGCTCGCTCACCATAGTATATATCGAACGTTTACTGAATTTTTTATTGAATAGCACTCGGACCAATGTTATTTAATAGGGGCACTTCTGATTACCAATTTCTTTCACTAACCAAATCTGATTGTGAACAAAATGGCAGCATTCTGCGATTTCATGCCGAAATCAGAAGCCATTCACCCATTAAAGTCTATGCATGTGTGGAAAACATCGGATTGCGCTCGGATGACATCCACGTGCAGTCCAATTTCCTCATCCTCACACAATGGAGAAGATGGGAGAAATTTTATTCTCCCTCTTCTATGCACCTGTGATATGATTCTCCAATCCGAGAAAATCCGATCACAGTAGGTTGAAATTCTATCAAACTCAAACTTCTGATCACCTAGAACTTAATGGGCTAATTACTGAGCACTCATTTATTCTTCTTTAGGCTTTGTGCCCACGATGAGTTTTTGGTGAATATTATCGCTGCATCAAAAACGCTGTAGGTAGAGTCGCCGACTTAGGCCGGGATCACACACAGCGAGATACGGCCGAGTCTCGCAGGTTAAAACCAAGCTCTGGCGCCGACACTCCGGAGCAGAGCGTGCAGCCGCACAGCAATACATGGAGCTGCACGCTCCGCTCCGGAGTGCCGGTGCCAGAGCTTGGTTTTAACCTGCGAGACTCGGCCATATCTCGCTGTAGTTTGACTCCGGCCTTATGGTAAAGTCGGGATTCGCCGACCGAAACCCGACCACAGTGTGAAGTCGGCCATGCGGTCGGCAAAACGAGCGCCAAAATCGGATTTCCCAGAATGCTTGCACTTGACTTTTTTCAGCCATTGAGCAAGGACGTACACTGTGGGCAATGAGATGACGTGCAGCATCCAGGGAGAGAGAAAGAGAGAGAGTTTTCGCGCACTTTAAAAAAGCGGCCCGGCATGTAGGTGTGTTTACTGTCCTCCACTCGCTGCTGACTTTGCTTCCCCATTGACTTGCATTGGGTTTTGTGTTTCAGTCGGATCCCCGACTTTTCACGATAGTCGGCCAATTTTGTTCGACTCGACTTTTGAGAACGTCGGGTTTCATGAAACCTGACTCGACCCTAAAAAAGGCAAAGTCGCTCATCTCTAGCTGTAGGCTATGTGCACATGTGTTTTTGTCACTCTTTTTTCTTCACAGGTTTCTCACTAAATCTGAAGCAGGACCCTCACTCCTTTTTTATATCTGAGTTACGCATATTCTGTAAAGTCCTTATTGTTTGTGAAAGTCCTTTCTAAAATTGTAAATTGCTGCGGAATATGTTGGCACTACAAAAATAAAAATGACTATTGAAGAGTTTCCTGATGCCAGCAAAGTGAAAGAGAATCCCGAAGTCTCATGCACACTTTGCTTATTTTTGACTTCCAGATTTAGATCTTCAGCATGTCATTTCCTTCAGCATTTTTGCTGCACATTTCACCCATACAAATGAATGGGGGAAATCTGCACGAAAAACGCATGTAAAAACATTCCAAAAATGTGTATTTTATGCTGCTTTTCTACTGCCAAGATATGCAGAAATGGTCCAGAAATTTCTGCACCAAATACTTAACGCGTGCACATACTCTTACACTTCCAGCAAAGTGGATGGGATTTATAGAAATCTCATACCCACTGTACTCTGTATTTTTTTTTGGTTTTTTTAATTTTTTTTTTTTTTTTATCAAGTTTAAACTAACCTGCGGTGTGTATTTCAAATCCGCAACATGTCAATTTCTCTCGCGGGTACGCTGAGTTTTACATACAGAACAAGAAAAAAAATGCACATTTGTTTTCAGTGTGTTTCTGCAGTACAAATACGTAAAAGACACATGTAGCCTGCACATTAAGTTTTGTCAAAGTCAAATACCATGAAATATCAAACACAAAGCAGCTTTATGTAAAACATGAATTACCAAAAAGAATAAAAAAGCTCAGCATCAAAAAAGCCATAAAATTGTATGTAAAAAATACACACTCAAAAATATGATTAAAACGGCACAAGCAATCCTGTAGAAATTCTCCAACATCAAAAATGCATAAAAATCTGATTATGGAAAGGTAGCCTAAAAGAAGTGGTCCATGTACAACTTCTTCTTATACCACTCGCTTGGCCCCTACAAAATAATAAAGACTATACTCTCCTTCCATGCTGGTGCCGCTCCCGCTGTGTTGGCACTCACTGTCCCTGGGGCCCTCATGCGGTGCTGTGACACGTGATGCGAGCACCCAATCAGCACTGGCGTCAATGTCCCCACCTTTGTACACATTGGGCATGAAGAGGAAGACAGACTTCCTCTTCATGTTCAATTTGTCTGAAAGCGGAGCCAAACATTTTGATCAAGAAGGGGTTGTCCTAGTAGTGGACAATTCCTTTATGGTTCATTCTTGTAAAAGAATGTATCACCTATTCACAAGATCGATAATAACGTAATGAGACGTTGACTGTTGGCAAGATTGAGGCACTTTTATCCTGGCACTTTTATCCTTCATTTGAATGGATCATACAGTGGGTATGGAAAGTATTCAGACCCCTTTACATTTTTCACTCTTTGTTTCATTGCAGCCATTTGGTAAAATCCAAAAAGTTCATTTTTTTCTCATTCATGTACACTCTGCACCCTATCTTGACTGCAGAAAAACAGAAATGTAGGCATTTTTGCAAATTTATTAAAAAAGAAAAACAGAAATATCACATGGTCATAAGTATTCAGACCCTTTGCTCAGACACTCATATTTAAGTCACATGCTGTCCATTTTCTTGTGATTGTCCTTGAGATGTTCTATTTTTTCATTGGAGTACAGCTGTGTTTAATTAATTTGATAGGACTTGATTTGGCAAGGTGCACACACCTCCGATATAAGACCTCACCGCTCACAGTGCATGTTAGACCAAATGAGAATAATGAGGTTAAAGGATCTGGCCAAGGAGCTTAGAGACAGAATTGTGGCAAGCCTCACATCTGGCCAAGGTTACAAAAGAATTTCTGCAGTACTCAAGGTTCCTAAAAGCACAGTGACCTCCATAATCCTTAAATGGAAGAAGTTTGGGACCACCAGAAGTCTTCGTAGACCTGGTCGTCCAGCCAAACAGAGCAATCATGGGAGAAGAGCCTTGGTGAAAGAGGTAAAGAAGAACCCCAAGATCACTGTAGCTGAGATCCACAGATGCAGTAGGGAGATGGGATACAATTCCACAAAGTCAACTATCACTGCAGTCCTCCACCAGTCGGGCCTTTATGGTAGAGTGGCCCAATGGAAGCCTCTCCTCAGTGCAAGACATATGAAAGCCTGCATAGAGATATAATAAAACTCTGGTCTGATGAGATGAAGATAGAATTATCACCAAAAAGTTCTATCTGGTATGTGTGGAGAAAACCAGGCACTGGTCATCAACGGCCGAATACAATCCTAACAGTGAAACATGGTGGTGGCAGCATCATGCTATGGGGGTGTTTTTCAGCTGCAGGGACAGGACAACTGGTTCCAATTGAGGGAAACATGAATGCAGCCTAATACAGAGATATCATGGATGAAACCTCTTCCAGAGTGCTCTGGATCTCACACTTGGCCGAAGGTTCACCTTCCAACAAGACAATGACCCTAAGCACATAGCTAAAATAACAAGGAGTGGCTTCAGAACAACTCTGTGACCATTCTTGACTGGCCCAGCCAGACCCCTGACCTAAACCCAATTGAGCATCTATGGAGAGACCTGAAAATGACTGTCCACCATCCGTCCTGATTGAACTGGAGGGGATCTGAAAGGAAGAATGGCAGAGGATCCCCAATCCAGGTGTGAAAAACTTGATGGATCATTCCCAAGAAGGGTCATGGCTGTACTAGCTCAAAAGAGTGCTTCTACTCAATACTGAGCAAAGGGTCTGAATACTTATGACCATGTGATGTTTCAGTTTTTCTTTTTTAATAAATGTGCAGAAATTTCTACATTTCTGTCTTTTTTTCAGTCAAGATGGGGTGCAGAGTGTACATTAATGAGAAAAAAATGAACTTTTTTGAAATTACCAAATGGCTGCAATGAAACAGAGAAAAATTTAAAGGGGTCTGAATACTTTCCGAACCCACTGTACATCGAGCATGCATACTGCCACACCACACATTCTCTATGTGACTGCCGGCAATAGCAGAGAACTGTATTTGGCTATCCTCGGCAGTCACAAAGAGAATAGATAGGTAATATGCACTTTCAACCACAACTCCATTTAATCAGAGGACAAAACTTTTCTGGTGATCGTTCCAAGTCTCAATGATCAGACCCATGAAGATCAATAAGTTATCCATCTATCCATCAAAAACTGTGTGCAAATTTACCTAGAAGACTTGATGCTGTTGTGGAGGCAAAAATAAATGAAAGGGCAAAAATTGCCATTTCTATTGGTCACCATATTTCCTAAAAAAAAGTGCAATTTCAATCATCTCATGGGACAAAACCACAACCTCACACAGTTCTGGTAAAAAAAAAAGTTACTGGTCTCAGAAAATGACGACACAACAATATATATTTTTTTACAATTACAGAAATTTTTTTCACCATATCATACGGACCTAAAGAATCATGCTGCCAGGTCATTTTTATCACACAATTAATGCCATAACAGAAAAAATCCAAAAAACAATAGCAAAATTACCTTTTTTTAATGTCATTGCAGTTGAAATTTTTCCTGTGTTCTATAGTAAAATAAACGGCATCATTCATAACTATAACTTGCCTCACAAAACATAGTTAAACAAATGCAATATTTATGGCTCTAGGAACACAAAAAGAAAAAGGCACAAAAACAAAAAATTATTTGGTTCTTAAGAATAGTACATGCTTTTTTGTTAAAAATGGCAATTTTATAGTTAACAGTTACAAAGCCATCATTCTACTTTTTGGGGTCTTTTGATGATTAACATTAAAAATCTTAACTTTAGTTTTGCTTTTTTTTAATGATAAAAATAAAGAAACGGGAGGATGAAAAAAATAAACGAAACAACACTGAGTCAACAAATGAATTAATGAAAGACTTGGAAGAGCTATTGCCTCCTAGTGTGAGATATGGAATTAATAAGGAAATTGAACAAAAAGGTAAGATTCTTAAAATATTAAACTTAGGTCAGTTTTCTACATAAGTGAGGCCATACTAGGCCGGAGGCCGGCATGACAGGGTAGAGAGGGAAGTAGATACGGGGGTGGTTGGTGAATGGAAGAGAGAATAAGGGGTTAATTTTCTGTGCTGGCATGGATGGGCTGGGCTAAGACATGGGAGGGTCACATGGTGTGTGGGGGGTCACGGGCTGTTAGTATAAAAAGGGGAAGTCATTTTACAGGGACAACCATTTTGGGTACACATTAGCAGCAATAGGAATCTCCCACCCACCCTCCCCTTTGTTTTGATCCAATATATGATTGCAAGTAGGTGTATTTAAACCATTTCACTGTTGGTAAGTTCATGTCGCGGCAGTCGGGCGCGGGGGTGGTCCTCGAAGTTGGTGAGGCTGGATGCTCTGGGGGGGGATCGGAATGGGGTCCTGGACTCCCTCCAGAGTGGGCTTAAGTGGACGACCTTTTTGGGTATCCCGAGGATGGGAAAAAGGATGTGGGAGAGGCTAATGGTTCTGGACAGGCGGGTTGTTTTGGTGCCTCTGAGCTGGTGCTTTACGGCTGGAGGTAAAGAACTCGACCAGGGGCCAGATGGGATGGTTAACATCTTGGAATTTTTGGTTTCGGGCTTCGAGGACCGCCCCTCTGGGTTGTGATTTACTGTAATGTTTGCTTATGTTAAATAAATGGCTGCTGTGGCCAAATTATCCAACATCCTTGGCTCGGGTCTTTATTTATTATAAGGGGGGTAATGAGATGGAGTTGAGCTAGGGGGCTGGGGTTGCGGGTATAAGTATAAGATCTACGAGGAATCTCGTATACCCCTTTGTCAGGTGTATTAGGGTCCAAGTACAGAAAATGATATGCGGAATTAGTCGTAGGTCTCCTGATCTGAACTCCATTAGATACAAAGGAGATAATATAATGGTGTTTTCATGATGGGTGTTTTTTTGAGGGAGTATTTCTATGATTATTGGTCTATTTCTGAGTATTGATGAGGTCTATTTCTGAGTATTGATGAGAGCAAAGGCAGTTAGAAGTGTAGTATTTGTAAAATGTTTAAGAGTTCGGAACTCTTTTATGGTAAATGTCTTCCATTTTTTTTTCCACCAGATGAAACGTCTCGAAAACCTAATGCAAATAATGAAACTAAACTTGGCAATCCAACTTTACCTCTGAAAAATGGCCCACGGCTGACGGTTACAAAACCACCTATTCAATCACAGCTGACAATAACCACTAATACTCAAAAGCTTCAACTTAATACAATAAAACCAAAATCAGGAATAGGTAGAGGACAAACCTCTTGAAATATTTGGTCAAGTATTTCATATTATATTATTTTGTATTGATTCCTGGTAACATTAATAAATAAAAGTGATATTCAGATTTACTAAAACAAAATTTGTGAATTTTTTCATGATTTTCTTGAGTAACAAGATTATGATAGAAATCAAACACAATCTAAAGATAAGCTGATATTATGAAGTTAGTTGCAACTACACCAGCTCTAGATAGAAGCCTGTCCTGTTGAATTCCACTTGCATGTAACCTAGGCAGACCTCCACAATTGCACATACAATGTATCTAATGCACACGGCTAATGCAGTCTACTACATGCCTTTCTGGGATCCAACAAATATATGTTATGGAAAAAACACACAAAAATTGAGCTTAGTTAAAGTTGGTATACATGCAGCATATAAACGAATGTTCACTTTGGCCATAAAACATTGAAAAAACCTCTACAAGAAGCAAAATAAACAAAAACCCTGCTAAAACTAAATAAGTAAAAAGCACAAGTGCGTTTAAATAACACAGGGTTCTTAGTAATATGATTTTTGATTAAAAAAAAAGCATGAAAGCCATCTCACCGTCGCCAAGGTGACATAAGCATATGTTATGGGCCTTAAAGGGAATATGTCAGCAGGATCAAACCTCATAAGCCGTCTATATGGACATGCAAATTACAGGAAACTGAGTAAAATTATACCCTAATTTCAGTGATCTGATATCTTATTCCAGGGAAATCCATGTTTTTCTTAATATGTAAATGAGCTGTTAAAGAGGTGGTCCACTACATTTTATAATGCTCCCATCGATTTAAACATTGTAAATAAGTCTTTTTGTAAATACATACTGCTGCTATATGTGCTTCTGAGTGGTGCTATCGCTGTCCGCTCAGTCTGCATTATGTGCCCCCAGCAGCAGCCGCCGCTGACATCCGCTTATGTCACGTCAAGTTACGGAATCTGTTCATTCAGATAGGCATGACCCAGTCGCAGGCACCCCCCTAATTGATTGGGCTGGGGGTGGAGTTTCACCTAACCTCACACTCCAGTATGCAGCCCGCTTTCCCTCTCTCCTCTGCTTTCATTGGCCGCAAGCGCATGCTGGATACTGGGCTGTGACGTGCAGTGAAACTGATTCCACAGCCTAGTCAGTCAAGGGTGGGTGCCTGTGACTAGGTCACACCTGGCTGAATGAAGGGATTCCAGAATTTGATGTTGCATAAGCAGATGTCACCAGCGGCTGATGCCGGGCTCACATGATGCGGACTGAGTGGTCAGTGATAGCGCCGCTCAGAGGCACATATGGCAGCAGTATGTATTTACAAAAAGATTTATTTACAAGGTTTAAATCGAAGGGAGCATTCCAAAATGTAGTGGACAACCTCTTTAAGATCTATGGGCTGGACACTGATCTGCATGGGAATCTGCCTACTTTGATTACTTTTATATTAAAGGCTGTTTTACCGATGTGTTATGTAATGACTTATCACTTTTCTCCTGATCTCACTGAATAGCTAAGTATGATTATAAGGGCTCGTTCACACAAACAAATAACATGGTAAAGTACTATGTGAAGTTTTATTACAGAGTACTTATCCCAGTGTTATTCTATGGGGCAGCTCCGATCTGCGATCCCAGCATGCTGCAAGTGCATCAAAGAATAGGATTGCACACACCCATATAGATCTATGAGGTTGTGTGAAACATCGGACTTGAATATTATCTAAGGGCAGTGTGATTACCGCTGATGCCAGCAATGAAGGAGATGGAGAAATTACTTTCTCTGTCTCCTTTGCACCTGTGCTGCCATTCTCTCATGTGAGAGAATCAGAACACAGTGCACTGACACTCCACCTCTGACAGATTCTCTCGCACAAGAGAACATACACTCATGTGACCCCAGCTCAACTGACAATATAGCAATAAATACGTCTCCAGCTTGCATCTGACAGGCAGCCAGTGCTGTAATAGTGATGCAATGTAGCAGAGATCTAAGAACTGGCAGGACATGTGTTTGTAAGGAGACTCCCCCATCATTTAAAATAAGCTCTGGACACAGATTCTCATGCCGATTTATGTGCTATGAAGTAAAAGCCTTCTATGGATTCATCTTATTCCTCCAATATGTCCCAAAACAATGTTAGACACTTCTATATTCAATAAACACCATAATCTGTTACAGCAATAAGGATTTTGCTGTCAGATATGAAGAGATTCTAACCAAAGATTAAAACATGAAATGTTATCTAATATATAAAGCTCAAAGCATGTATGTATGTATGCATTTATGTGTGTATGTATGTGTGTATGTCCGGGATAGGCATCCGCACCGTCGCAGCTACAGCAACAAAATTTGGCACAGTCACACGTCTGGACCCCGAGAGCGTCCTAAGCTGTGTTAAGGCGAAATTTTAACCCCGCGCGTTCCAATTCACCAAACAATTTTGCCCCTGTCTACATACTGGGGAAAAAGTGTGTGCGCGTCAAGCCCGCCCTTCATTATGATGTCATAATGCTCCTATTTGCATACTGGGGAAACAGTGTGTGTGTATCAAGCCCCGCCCCTCATTATGATGTCACAATGGTTGCCATGGCGACGCTGATGTCATCATAGGTTGCAAGCCCCGCCGCTCATTATGATGTCATAATGGTTGACTATGGGATGGAGGATGTGTGATGGGTACATGGGCACTGGACTATGGGATGGAGGATATGTATGACGGGTATATGGGCACGGGACTATGGGAAGGAGGATATGCATGATGGGTATATGGGCATGGGACTATGAGATGAAGGATGTGTGATGGGTATATGGGCACTCGACTATGGGATGGCGAATATGTATGATGGGTATATGGGCATGGGACCATGGGATGGAGGATATGTATGATGGGTATATGGGCATGGGACTATGGGATTTAGGATATGTATGATGGGTATATGGGCACGGACCTATGGGATGGAGGATGTGTGATAGGTGTATGGGCACGGGACTATGGGATAGCGGATATGTATATGGGCATGGGACTATGGGATGAGGATGTGATGGGTATATGGGCACTGGACTATGGGATGGAGGATATGTATGATGGGTATATGGGCACGGGACTATGGGATGGCGGATATGTATGATGATTATATGGGCACGGGACTATGGGATGGAGGATATGTATGATAGGTATATGGGCATGGGACTATGAGATGAAGGACGTGTGATGGGTACATGGGCACTCGACTCTGGGATGGCGGATATGTATGATGGGTATATCGGTACGGGACTATGGGATGGAGGATATGTATGATGGGTATATGGGCATGGGACTATGGGATGGAGGATATGTATGATGGGTATATGGGCACGGGCCTATGGGATGGAGGATGTGTGATGGGTATATGGGCACGGGAATATGGGATGGAGGACCCTTGGATTCGCGGTGGATACTGCGTCCACTTGTTATATAGAACCACGCAGGTGCCTCCTTGCAGTATTGGTGTCTCCCTTAAAGCCCAGTCACTAAGAGCTCACAGTACAACTTATTGTACATTGATGAAGGTCCTAGACCGAAACGTCTGTATGTATGTACTGCAATTCATTAAAACCACCTTTCTGCATCAGAATCTTTTTGGTGTGTGCCAAGTCTATATAAATTGTGCCAAATTTTGTGGCTGTAGCTGCGACGGTGTGGATGCCTATCCCGGACATACACACATACACACACACACACATACATACATACATACACACTTTGAGCTTTATATCTAATATATAAAGCTCAAAGTGTGTATGTATGTATGTGTGTATGTATGTGTGTATGTCCGGGATAGGCATCCGCACCGTCGCAGCTACAGCCGCAAAATTTGGCACAGTCACACGTCTGGACCCGAGAAGAGCGTCCTAAGCTGTGTTGTGAGGCGAAATTTTAACCCCGCGCGTTAAAAAAAATTTCCACATTGATTTGAATAAATGACAATGAACACATACTAGAGGCAGCTTTCTACCTTTTGGTAAGATCTTCATCATCAAGATCAAATGTAGAATGAATGGGAAGCTTTAAGCCCCTTTGAATGATACTTTGATCTGCATAATTCTCCATGGGGGTTTTAATCCACTATAATTTTATTTTTTATGAACTAAGTATAAACTTTATACTTCAAATTTCTCTATTAAACACCTTTGTTATTGTTTAAAAACAAGGAAGAACCTTGCCTAACCCCAATGGACGTTTTCATGACCAGATAGCTATGAGCGCCACCCAGAGGTCAGTGCTCATAGCAAGTGAGCATATCAGCTATATAGAGCAGGGCTGAAGCCCTGCTCTATGTAGCACTAGCGATCAGATGATCACAGCTTGTAGTCTCCCATGGGGACTATTGAAGCAAGTAAAAAGTAAAAAAGTTTTTAAAAATATAAAAAAAATCTAAAAGTTCAAATCACCCCCCTTTCGCCCATTCAAAATAAAACAATAAAAAAATCAAATAGACACATATTTGGTATTACCGCATTTAGAATCACCCGATCTATCAATGTATAAAAATAATTAATCTAGGACAATTAATATGGCAATTCCACATCCTCATAGTCCAATAATGCAGTAAGGGGTTCTTCAGGAGCCAAATTGATGATATATACACTCACTGGCCACTTTATTAGGTACACCATGCTAGTAACGGGTTGGACCCCCTTTTGCCTTCAGAACTGCCTCAATTCTTCGTGGCAGAGATTCAACAAGGTGCTGGAAGCATTCCTCAGAGATTTTGGACCATATTGACATGATGGCATCACATGGTTGGCGCAGATTTGTCGGCTGCACATCCCTGATGCGAATCTCCCGTTCCACCACATCCCAAAGATGCTCTATTGGATTGAGATCTGGTGACTGAGGAGGCCATTTGAGTACAGTGAACTCATTGTCATGTTCAAGAAACCAATCTGAGATGATTCGAGCTTTATGACATGGCGCATTATCCTGCTGAAAGTAGCCATCAGATGTTGGGTACATTGTGGTCATAAAGGGATGGACATGGTCAGCAACAATACTCAGGTAGGCTGTGGCGTTGCAACGATGCTCAATTGGTACCAAGGGGCCCAAAGAGTGCCAAGAAAAAATTCCCCACACCATGACACCACCACCACCAGCCTGAACCGTTGATACAAGGCTGGATGGATCCATGCTTTCATGTTGTTTACGCCAAATTCTGACCCTACCATCCGAATGTCGCAGCAGAAATCGAGACTCATCAGACCAGGCAACGTTTTTCCAATCTTCTACTGTCCAATTTCGATGAGCTTGTGCAAATTGTAGCCTCAGTTTCCTGTTCTTAGCTGAGAGGAGTGGTACCCGGTGTGGTCTTCTGCTGCTGTAGCCCATCTGCCTCAAAGTTCGACGCACTGTGCGTTCAGAGATGCTCTTCTGCCTACCTTGGTTGTAACGGGTGGCAATTTGAGTCACTGTTGCCTTTCTATCAGCTCGAACCAGTATGCCCATTCTCCTCTGACCTCTGGCATCAACAAGGCATTTCCGGCCACAGAACTGCCGCTCACTGGATTTTTTTTCTTTTTCGGACCATTCTCTGTAAACCCTAGAGATGGTTGTGCGTGAAAATCCCAGTAGATCAGCAGTTTCTGAAATACTCAGACCAGCCCTTCTGGCACCAACAATCATGCCACGTTCAAAGGCACTCAAATCACCTTTCTTCCCCATACTGATGCTCGGTTTGAACTGCAGGAGATTGTCTTGACCATGTCTACATGCCTAAATGCACTGAGTTGCCGCCATGTGATTGGCTGATTAGAAATTAAGTCTTAACACACAGTTGGACAGGTGTACCTAATAAAGTGGCCAGTGAGTGTATATACCAACTGTTGAAAATTTAAAAACAAAAATTAAAACCCACAACAATTAAAAGAAACAAGAGAAGATCAGGGATACTTAAAGGAATGGTGAGAATGACAGTTTTTCATTGAGACCCTTAGGAGTCATTGTACCCAGGGTCACAATCCATCGGCACTCAAGTTGTGCCAGAGTACGCTTAAGATTGCCTCCTCTAATCCCACAATGGACCCGGTCGATCCCCCGTATACATAATCCGGATGGATCCTAATTATGACACAGTCTGAAATGTCTGGGGATTGTCTTCAGGCCAGGGACATCAGTAGCTTCTTTTGCTGCTTGGATATCCCTAACATGTTAACGAGTCCTCACCCGCAGCTCATGGGATGTCAAGCCCACATAGATCAAATTGCAAGGGCATGTTGCATAATATACGACATACCGTGAGCTGCAGGAAATATATGTGAGGATTCGATACTCCCTGCCACCATCAGAAGCCATAGAGGAAGAGGCTCTTGTGATGTTACTACAGGCTCGACATGAGCCACAAGGGTAATATCCCCATTGCTGTTGTTGTACCCCAAACAAATTAGGGGTGACCGCCACATAGTGGCTTTTAACTAGTAAGTCCTTTAGATTTTTTCCCCTTCTAGCAGTCATCAGGGGATACTCAGGTAATATTCGACTCAAAGAGGTATCCGTTTTAAGGCGTGCTCTGAAGGAACTGGCGCATATCAGTCCACTGATTATTAAAAGTTGTAATATATCTTAGTGGTTGATCTTTGCACATATTGCGCTCAGACCCACAAAGAAGTTGACAACGTGGAGTACCCCGGGCCCGACGCAGGCCCTTAATGCATCTATTACTATACCCACGCTCACTGAACCTGGAGGTTAGGTCACAAGACTGTGCACTCACACTAATAATGTGAATTTTCTCTGGGCATGATGCAAATTACAGGTTGTATAGGACTTTTTGGCCTTGGTATTTGATAGGTGCCAGTACCATAGTAAGGGAATACTGTCCCATTTGCTTCCACATATGATGGATGTTTACTTAATTCTCTTCATGAGACATGAGCAATTTTATGCACGGGCACTTTATCATGAGGCAGTAACTCATTAAAATCCTTTTACATTTATACCCTGCCCCAGACTTTGTTTACTGGTTAAGATTTCGCGTATAGTGTTTTGATGCACATTGTGTCGAGTGGATCGCTGTTTCCACCTAATATGTACTCATTGGATTTGTGATTATATGGATTTTTACATGAATAAAACTGATTGTACATTTTTGCACAAAAACAATGGTTTTGTGTGATTTCTCGTTGGAGTAAAAAACTGTTTTGGGCATTTTGAACTCAGAAGGTCTTTTGTAGGTAACTGTTATTATGAAGTAAATTAAGGTTGACAAGCTTCAGTAATAAGAATTGATATTTTTGGCCTTCAAATGGGCACTGTAGGTGTGTTTATTGTCCTCCACTCCCTGCCGACTTTGCTTCCCCTTTGACTTGCATTGTGTTTCGTGTTTCAGTCGGTCTCCGACTTTTCCCTATAGTCGGCCAATTTCGTTCGACCCGACTTTTGCGAAAGTCGGGTTTCATGAAACCCGACTCGACCCTAAAAAAGGCAAAGTCGCTCATCTCTACTATTGGGTGTAAGCAGGTCTTCAAAAACAAATATGACTCAGAAGGTAAAATTCACCGGTTTAAGGCAAGATTGGTCACAAAAGGGTACTCGCAAAAGTATGGTGATGAATATGATGCTACATTTTCTCCAGTTGTGAAGCAAACCACATTCAGAACTTTAATGTCCGTAGCTGCAGTTCAACAGATGACAGTGAGTCATTTTGACATCAAAACAGCCTTCCTACATGGTGACATTGAAGACGAGTTGTACATGAGCCAACCCGAGGGATCTACTAAAAAGGGGGAAGAGCACCTTATTTGTAAAATGCAAAAATCTCTCTATGGACTTAAGCAGTCGGCAAGAACTTGGAACTTGAAAATGAACAAAGTTTTGATTGTTCAAGGATTTAAAAGATCTCAAGCTGATCCATGTTTGCATACGAAAAATGTAGTGAAGGAGTGGATGTATGTTCTCCTATATGTATATGATGTAATAATGTCTCATCAAGATGAAAAGTAAACTGCCAAGCTAGGTAAAATTCTCAACCAGCACTTTGAGAATAAGGACCTTCAAAATGTGACATATTATTTGGGAATCCAAATCCAGAAAGAGGAAGATGGGAGTTTTCTTCTCAAAGTTTCAAAATTTCTGCAATACTAAACCCGTTTGGAATGTCTGAAGCCAAAGGTGTGTCAACACCAATGGATCCGTCCTACTTAAAGTTGGAAGAAGAAGATCTGCTATCCAGCAATGAGAATTACAGACAAGCAGTGGGGGTGCTTCTGTACATAGCAACCACAACTTGTCCAGATATCACAACCACATTCGGAATTCTCTGCCAACGTGTAAGCAAGCCAAGCCTAAGAGACTGGAATGCAATTAAGAGAATTCTTCAATATCTTAAAGAAATTCAAAGGCTAAATCTTAAGATTAAAAAAAACAATGTGATCCAGCTTCCAAAGTGTTCAAAAATTTACTAGGACATAAAAACAGAGATTAACAGATAAGCCGCACCAATGCTGAATGGCAAGGCATTTCAGACAGTCAGTTGTTCTTTTTCCAAGCTGCTTACAATTGAACATCATGCAAATAAATACCCCCTCCTATCAATTACAAGCATGAACACATATGGTGCATAATAACAGTAAAAACAAAGTGATACAAAAAAGTATTAAAAACGAACAATTACCAATGTATACTGTATATAAAAAAAACTAATACAAAAAGTTGCACCAAACCCAATGTAAAATATGCACTTCAAAACTGAAACATAATTTCTTTGCGGGAATTGAGTCCATTAGGAACACATGTTTTCAAACGAAACATTCAATATGCCTCTCTGGTCATCAAGCATCTTTTCAAATCTCCTCCTCTGGCCGAAGTCATAACTTTCTCAATTCCCACTACTTGCAATGAAGAAACGTTCCTCTGATGTTGGGAAACAAAATGTTTAGAAGCAAAAGACATTGCCTGATTTGAACTGCTGAGAGAAATTATATCGGTTATATGTTCAGAAAATCTCACTTTTAATTTGCGCGTAGTGCAACCAACATAGCTCAATTTGAATTCTGTGCATGTGAATAAATACACAACATTTTTTGTATCACAATGAAGTGTTTTATTTTGAATTGTTGCACATAAACATTATCCACAAATGAATGCGTTGTCTTGGAGAGTACACAGGTTTTGCATCTAGCACCACCACAATGGTTGAAACCAGAGTGATGTAGCCATGTGCGTTTTCCACTTTGAAAATGAGAAAAACTAGGAGAAATAATATTCCCTAATGCAGATGCTTTTTTGGCTACAATTTGGCAGCCCTCCGAAAGAGTAACAGACAGCATATCATTTTCATGTAAAATACCAATATTCCTACGTTCCTATGGATAATTTGTTTAATAGCACTAAATTGGGGATGATAATTAATGGAAAATACTACCGTATTTTCCGGCATATAAGACGACTTTTTAACCCCTGAAAATCTTCTTAAAAGTCGGGGGTCGTCTTAAACGCCGGATGTCGTCTTATGCGCCGGGTTGCAGACCAATTTCTGCATATAGTGCATATAGTGGGGGAGTGGTCCCAATGACGATGGGAGGGGCCATCTCACAGGGAAGATGTAACTGGAGTTATTATCTTCCTTTTACCTCATTGGTGGCAGCGGTGCTATCTGCGGCTCTGTGCTGGGGGGTCGGCAGCGGCTCCTCTTGTGTAGCATGGGGGCTCTGTGCTGGGGGTCAGCGGCGGCTCTATGTCCTGATTCGGGGCTCCGCCAGCATATGCCCAAAATCTGGAGGCCCCCGGCAGCTCCATTGCTGCGATGCAGTGGCCTCCAGGACAATGGCCGCTGGAGCCCGCGCGAGCTCAGATTCAGATCTCATCTCCCGAGATCTCAGGATGAGATCTGAATCTGAGCTCGCGTGGGCTCCAGCGGCCATTTTCCCGGAGGCCACCGCATCGCAGCAATGGAGCTGGCGGGGGCCTCCGGGCTTTGGGCATATGCCGGCGGAGCCCCGAAGCAGGACATAGAGCGGCCGCCATCCCCCAGCTGCACAAAGAGGAGCCGCTGCTGACCCCAAGCACAGAGCCCCCATGCTACACAAGAGGAGCCCTCGCTGCCGACCCCAGCACAGAGCCACAGATAGCACCGCTGCCGCCAATGAGGTAAAAGGGGGATGATAACTCCAGTTACATCTTCCCTGTGAGACGCCCCCTCCCTTGGTCATCGGGACCACTCCCCCACTATATGCAGATTTCACGGCAGCCGGCGTATAAAATGACACACTGGCGTATAAGAAGACCACCCCCCCGACTTTTAAGGAGATTTTCTATTTTCACTGGAAAAGTTGGGGGGTCATCTTATACGCCCGGCCGTCTTATATGCCGGAAAATGCGGTAGTTTTTTATTTCTTTTGATATTAACATTATCAGTAATAGACTTATAGACTTATTTTTAGCTGTAAGTAGCTCTTCTCGTTTTTTATTATACACAATTTTTTAGCACGTTCCAATCACCAATGGGGGTAATCTCTCTTCCTAAGTCTTGCACAATATGAATCAAAATGCGAAATACATTTTTAGATACACCATCACAATTACTTTCAAATGTGTCCTCACCAAAGAAGTGCTTCCTCACCGTAAGATTACGTATAAATCTGTTAAGGAGGGTCTGATATTAACAGATTTATACGTAATCTTATGGTGAGGAAGCACTTCTTGGTGAGGACACATTTGAAAGTAGTTGTGATGGTGTATCTGAAAATGTATTTGATAATTTGATGTTCAATGAACAATTTGCATTGAAAAACTTGGAGGATTTAAACAGAGAAAGTTCAAGATTTCACAAATCAGTGCATCAGGCTGAACATTTGGTGATTAAAAATCCATTTTTTTATCCAGTCCAATCTAGAGTGGACTGTATGGAAAAATTTCAATGTGCTATGGAACGAGATCTTAGATCACTCTATCAGTCCACATTGTCTCATAAAGGTAAAGGTCATTTGAATTTTAAACAACGCAAAGCGCTGGAAGAAATTAAAAATATGCCACAAATTACAATAAAAAAGCTGATAAAGGTGGACAGACAGTAGTGATGGATATTGATATGTACAAACGGCAAATTGAGATTCTTTTGCATGACGATTCTACTTATGTTAAGTTGGCAGCGGATCCTACAGGGAAATTTCAAAAAGAATTATTCAGTTTTGTAGATGAGGGATTTTCCCTTGGAGTACTTACCAAAACATAATCTGAGTATGTTAAAGTTGAGCATCCTGTTATTCCTATTTTATACGCTTTGCCCAAGGTCCACAGAGGTACCAAACCTCCTCCTATGCATTCTATTGTATTGGGCATTGGCTCATTAACAGAACATCTTAAGGGCCCATTACACATAGCGATATCGCTAGCAATATCGCTGTAACGTCACTGGTTTTGTGACGTAGCAGCGATATTGCTAGCAATCTCGCTACATGTTATACTTATCTCCGACCGGCTCCTCCGCTGGCTATTGCTGATTGCGCGAGAATGTCCTGGACCATTTCTCGTCGGGCGCTTCCTGCTGGGCTTCCTGTGGCGCCGACGAGCGACGCGTGGACGTGGGCGGGAGGACGTCAGGATTGCCGCGTCTGACAGGTAAGTAGCGACCCCCGACCGCTGCTATGTCACTGGTGAGATCTGCCTGTGTGGCAGCTCACTAGCGACCATATCGTTGTCGGGATCGCTGGTGCATCACTTAGTGTAACGGTACCCTTAGTCACTGGCTAGATTCCCTTTTTCAGCCTTTATGCATTCTCATGGCTGGCTTTTAAGAGATTCAAAAGAGGTACTAAACCAGTTATCTATGATCACATTGAGTGATAATGTCACTGGATTGGATGCAATGTAGTGGCATTATATACATCTATACCACAACATGTAATTATTGAGGCAGTGCAATTTCATTTAAACAGATA
The DNA here is from genome assembly GCF_039654945.1 of Dendrobates tinctorius. Lineage (NCBI taxonomy): Eukaryota > Metazoa > Chordata > Amphibia > Anura > Dendrobatidae > Dendrobates > Dendrobates tinctorius. The sequence goes on from NW_027361802.1 coordinate 14,761,296, forward strand.
TAGTGTGATTACACTAATGATATGTGTGAATACATTATCCAGGCAATTTGTTTCATAATGTAACGCAATTATTTTTTGTTCAATCAACAATATTTCCTCCAATGCAAAGGAGTATCAATGGGGGGGGGAAACACTCCCCGTCAATTGCCAATTTAGTTATGGCATACTGGGTGGAATTATTTTTGTATACCATTGAGAATAAATTCTTGTCTGACATCTTCTGGTATGGCAGATACATTGATGACGGACTCATTATTTGGAGTGGGGATGTGTCTGCCATACCGGAATTTGTCAGTTATTTGAATAACAACCATCTCAATTTGCGTTTTACCTATCAAACTGATCCCTTTTGTATTTCATTCTTAGATTTGAGGCTGCAAGGATTTGCAGGTAAATCTATTGTTACATCTACACATTGTAAGGCCTTAGCTGGTAATAATATATTACATGCCACGAGTAGCCATCCTAATCACACCATTAAAGTGATTTCAGTGGGTGAATGAACTAGGATAACTAGAAATTGTAGTGATGAAGATACGCTTTCACAGGAAATTAATTCATGTTGTGCAAAACTTAGTAAGAGAGGTTACCCCCATTGGTCACTGGAACGTGCTAAAAAATTGTGTATAATAAAAAACGAGAAGAGCTACTTACACCTAAAAATAAGTCTATTACTGATAATGCTAATATCAAAAGAAATAAAAAAAAACTACTATGTTCCATTAATTATAGTCCCCAATTTAGTGCTTTTAAACAAATTATCCATAGGAATATTGGTATTTTACATGAAGATGATATGCTGTCTGTTATTCTTTCGGAGGGCTGCCAAATTGTAGCCAAAAAAGAAACTACATTAGGGAATATTATTTCTCCTAGTTTTTCTAATTTTCAAAGTGGAAAATGCACATGGCTATATCACTCTGGTTTCCACCATTGTGGTGGATCTAGATGCAGAACCTGTGTACACTTCAAGACAACGCATTCATTTGTGGATAGTGAGAATGTGCAACAATTCAAAATAAAACACTTCATTAATTGTGATTCAAAAAATGTTGTGTATTTAATCACATGCACAGAATGCAAATTGAGCTATGTGTAAATTAAAAGTGAGATTTTCTGAACATATAACCGATATAATTTCTCTCAGCAGCTCAAATCGGGCAATGTCTTTTGCTTCTAAACATTTTGTTTCCCAACATCAGAGGAACGTTTCTTCATTGCAAGTAGTTGGAATTGAGAAAGTTATGACTTCGGCAAGAGGAGGAGATTTGAAAAGATGTTTGACCAGAGAGGCATATTGGATGTTTTGTTTAAAACCATGTGTTCCCAATGGACTCAATTCCCGCATAGAAATTATGTTTCAGTTTTGAAGTGCATATTTTACATTGGGTATAGTGCAACTTTTTGTATTAGATATTTTTATATATACAGTATACATTGGTAATTGTTCATTTTTAATACTTTTTTCTTTTTTGTATCACTTTGTTTTTACTGTTATTATGCACCATATGTGTACATGCTTGTAATTGGTAGGAGGAGGTATTTATTTGCATGATGTTCAATTGTAAGCAGCTTGGAAAAAGAACAACTGACTGTTCGAAACGCGTTGCCATTCAGCACTGGAGCGGCTTATCCGTTAATGTCATGTCGGACGCTGTTCACACCACAGCGTCCGGCAGGCAGAGGTAGTTCCACCTCCAGCCACTATAGCCTCAGTGGCGCCGGCTTGATCTTCAGGCTCTCGGGGGTTAATCCTGCTGGAGACCAGGTTGGAAGGTTAGTCACGCCCACGGTCTTTAAATAGTCATACTGGCATATGGGCGTCGCCGATTATAGCTTGTGTTTTCATACCAAGTGGTTCCGGTCTGGAGTGGAGGTGTTGCAGAGAGAGAGATTCGTATCTGGTGTCATATGATTCGTCGTTATCCTTTCTCCTTCCCATATTTGTGTTTAGTTGTGCCCTGTTCACATTACTGTTTATTCCTGTGTGTGTGCGGCGCCGTGCAGTTTATGTTCTCCCTGTCTGTCATTATTTGTGTAGGGGCTTTGGTGGTGTGTCTCCTCACTGGGTGGAGGGTGGAGGGTTAAGTGCAGGGCTGAGCAGGAGATAAGGAAAGGGTGGAGGCTCAGGCATTTGCACCTTCAGCAAAAACCCTGGGTTGAGGGTCAGACAGGGTCTTCCCTAGTTATAGGGACATCACAGGGGCCCCGGGAATTACAGCCTTAGCTGAACTAAGCCCCCGTGACATTATAATCGGCCCACATTTTTTCAGGAGTCCATGGATCCATTAGATTCCATAACCCGCCAGTTGGCGGCGCTGTCATTGCAGGTCTCTGAGTTGAAAGGAGCAGTTCAGCAGCAGGGCCTGGTAGTAGCGAAGGTTCAAACGGCATCTGCAGGTATCGGTGCAGAGCCGAAGTTTCCACTGCCAGAACGATTTTCAGGTGATCGCAGCAAATTTGTCGCATTTCGGGAGGCCTGCAAATTATACTTCCGCATGCGGCCAATCGCCTCAGGTAATGAGGCCCAGCGAGTAGGGCTGGTGTTGTCATTACTGAGTGGTGACCCCCAAGCATGGGCATTTTCCTTACCAGCTGACTCTGCTACATTTCATTCGGTCGATAATGTTTTTTCTGCCCTCGGGCTCATTTACGATGACCCTGACCGACTGGCTCTAGCGGAATCTAAAATCCGCGCCCTCCGCCAGGGGGAGCGCTTGGCAGAGGACTATTGTTCAGATTTTCGCCGCTGGGCTGTAGACACACAGTGGAATGACCCAGCACTGCGGAGCCATTTTATTCATGGGGTATCAGGGAGGGTGTAACAAGCCCTCCTGATGTATGAGACTCCGGCATCATTGGAGTCTGCCATGAGTTTGGTGATACGTATTGATCGCCGTTTTCGTCAGGGGGCACAGGAGACGCTACCTCTGGGGGAAAGCAGAGGTGCAGGTGTGGTTGAAGTAGATGAGTCCCCTGAACCTATGCAGATTGCTGGCGTGGCACAGGTTCAGCCTCGCGCTCCGGGATTCCGGAAGCCCGGAGCATGTTTCTACTGTGGAAAGAGAGGTCATTATGTTAACGTTTGCCCGGTACTACCTAAGAGGGTCACATTGGCGGAAAACTGTTAAGCTCAGAGGGTATGGAGGAGACCCAACTGAGCGTATGCATCTCCTCCATGATGGTATCTCAATGTATGCTCCCTGCCAAGGTTATTATCGCTGGCAGAGAGCTACCTATATCAGTGTTTGTGGATAGCGGTTCCGCCACCAATCTCATAGATGAGGAGTTTGCACACACCGCCGGGTTTAAGATTGAAAAACTTCCTCACCCCATACAGGTGGTGACCATTAATGCTGTTCCCCTCCCTCAAGGGGTGATTACTGAGGTTGTGGCAGAGGTGAAACTCCACATTGGGGTCCTACATGCTGAGTCGGTTACATGTAGGGTCCTCCGTAATCTCCCAGCTCAAATGGTCCTGGGTTTTCCATGGCTGTCCAGGCACAACCCGGTAATTGATTGGAAAACTCAGGACATAGTACAATGGACTGGTTTCTGCCAAGACAATTGCTTGGCCACATGTGTATCCGCCGTGACGCCCAGCCTGCCGGAGGCTTTGCAGGATTTCGCGGATGTTTTCTCTGAGAAGGGTTGCTCAGAACTGCCTCCACATAGAGCCTATGACTGTGCGATTAGGTTAAAACCCGGGGCCAAATTACCTAAGGCCAGGATGTTTAATATTTCTGGTCCTGAGAGACAAGCTCTGAAAGACTACATCACGGAGAGTCTGAGCAAAGGACACATCCGGCCTTCGTCCTCGCCTGTAGCCACGGGGTTTTTCTTCATTAAGAAGAAAGATGGGGGGTTACGCCCGTGTCTGGATTTCCAAGAGTTAAACCAGATTACTATCCGTGATCCCTACCCAATGCCGTTGATCCCGGATTTGTTCAACCAGGTAGCGGGGGCGAAATGGTTTTCCAAGCTGGACCTCAGGGGGGCGTATAACCTCATAAGGGTCCGTCAGGGGGATGAGTGGAAGATGGCGTTTAACACTCCTGAGGGTCATTTTGAGAGTCTGGTTATGCCGTTTGGGTTGACCACCGCGCCTGCCGTTTTCCAACATTTTATTAATGATGTATTTGCTCATGTCCTGGGGAGATTTGTGATTGTATACCTGGATGATATCCTCATTTATTCTAGCGAACAGGACACTCATTTGGAGCATGTTAGGCAGGTGTTACAGTTGCTTCGGGAGAACCAGCTCTATGCTAAGCTGGAAAAATGTTTATTTTTTGTCCAGGAGTTGCCCTTTTTGGGATATATTGTGTCCGCAGCCGGGTTTAAAATGGACACCGCTAAGGTGCAAGCGGTGCTGCAATGGGAGAGGCCAGAGAGTCTGAAAGCACTCCAGCGGTTCCTTGGGTTTGCGAATTATTATAGGAAATTTATAAAACACTTTTCGACTATCGCCAAACCGCTCACGGACATGACAAAAAAGGGTGCCGATCTGGCGAACTGGCCTGAGGTGGCTATACGTGCATTTGAGCGTCTGAAGAATAGTTTTGCTTCAGCCCCCATTCTGGTGCAACCAGACGTGTCTAAACCTTTTGTGGTAGAGGTTGATGCGTCGGAGGTGGGAGTGGGGGCAGTACTGTCTCAAGGCTCGTCCTTGAGCGAGATGCATCCATGCGCCTACTTCTCCAAGAAGCTGTCGCCGGCCGAACGGAATTATGATATCGGCAACAGGGAGTTGTTGGCCATCAAACTGGCTTTTGAGGAATGGCGACACTTCTTGGAGGGGGCGGCTCACCAGGTCACAGTTATCACCGACCATAAGAATCTGCTCTATCTGGAGTCGGCCAAGTGTCTGTCTCCTAGGCAGGCTCGCTGGGCATTGTTTTTTACTCGTTTCAATTTTCTTGTGACGTACCGTCCCGGGGCTAAAAACACCAAGGCGGATGCTTTGTCTAGGTGTTTTCCGGGGGGAGAACCTCGGGAAGAGCCGGTACCCATCCTCCAGGAAGGTGTAGTGGTCTCAGCTCTCACAACGGAGGTAGAGGCGGAGATTGCCGAGGCCCAAGAGGAGGTACCACCAGGACTTCCCGCCAACAAATCATTTGTACCCCTGCATCTTCGGCTTAAGGTGTTGAAGGAACACCACGATTCGGTACTGGCTGGTCATCCAGGGGTGAAGGGCACCTTAGAGCTGGTATCGCGTCGTTTCTGGTGGCCCAAAATCCGGCAGGACGTGGTCTCGTACGTGGCAGCTTGCATCATGTGCGCTAGGGCTAAGTCACCGCGAACCCGACCTGCTGGCACGCTGCAGCCTCTGGGGGTACCGAATAGGCTATGGACAGAAATCTCCATGGATTTTATCACTGACTTGCCAGCCTCGGCAGGGAACACGGTCATCCTGGTGGTGGTTGACCGTTTTTCAAAGATGGCGCATTTTGTGGCGTTGTCTTCTTTGCCCAATGCTAAGACGTTGGCTCAGGTATTTGTGAAGGAGGTGGTCAGACTCCACGGAGTACCGTCTGACATAGTATCTGATAGGGGTACGCAATTTGTGGCGAGGTTTTGGAAAGCTTTTTGCTCAAGGTTGGGGATCAAGTTGTCACATTCATCGGCGTTTCATCCACAGTCTAATGGACAAACTGAGCGCATGAACCAAAATCTAGAACAGTATTTACGATGCTTTGTGTCCGACAACCAGGAGGAGTGGTCTACTTTCCTTCCTCTGGCCGAATTCGCGTTAAATAATCACCGCCAAGAGTCATCAGGAGAGTCTCCACTCTTTTGTGTGTATGGTCAACATCCTCAGTTTTTTACCTTACGTCAGGGTGACTCCGGGGGTGTCCCGGAGGAGGATCAGCTAGGAGCCCAATTGTCATCAGTCTGGAGGCGGGTGAAACAGCGTTTGTTGAGCATGAGTGCCAGGTACAAACGGGTGGCTGACAGTAGACGCGTGCCAGGTCCGGACCTGTGTGTGGGTGAATGGGTGTGGTTAGCTACGAAGAACATAAAACTCAAAATTCCATCTTTAAAACTGGGTCCAAGGTTTATTGGGCCTTTTAGGATTTCTGCCATCATTAACCCAGTGGCTTATCGGTTGGAACTTCCTGCGGTGTACAAAATACATAACGTTTTTCACAGGGCTTTTTTGAAAAAGGTGGTAGGCTTGGTGGACACGACGCCGATGCCACCTCCAGTCATGGTGGATGGCGATTTAGAGTTTGAGGTCGCCAAGGTAGTGGACTCTCAAGTGGTACGCCGTACTCTTCAGTATTTGGTGCACTGGCGGGGGTATGGTCCGGAGGAGAGGTCTTGGGTTCCAGCCTCAGACATACATGCGGATCGGCTGGTCAGTTCTTTTCACCGTCGTCATCCGGACAAGCCGGGTCCTATGAGTCTTGAGGGCCCTGGGGTCCCTCGTAGAAGACGGGGTACTGTCATGTCGGACGCTGTTCACACCACAGCGTCCAGCAGGCAGAGGTAGTTCCACCTCCAGCCACTATAGCCTCAGTGGCGCCGGCTTGATCTTCAGGCTCTCGGGGGTTAATCCTGCTGGAGACCAGGTTGGAAGGTTAGTCACGCCCACGGTCTTTAAATAGTCATACTGGCATATGGGCGTCGCCGATTATAGCTTGTGTTTTCATACCAAGTGGTTCCGGTCTGGAGTGGAGGTGTTGCAGAGAGAGAGATTCGTATCTGGTGTCATATGATTCGTCGTTATCCTTTCTCCTTCCCATATTTGTGTTTAGTTGTGCCCTGTTCACATTACTGTTTATTCCTGTGTGTGTGCGGCGCAGTGCAGTTTAAGTTCTCCCTGTCTGTCATTATTTGTGTAGGGGCTTTGGTGGTGTGTCTCCTCACTGGGTGGAGGGTGGAGGGTTAAGTGCAGGGCTGAGCAGGAGATAAGGAAAGGGTGGAGGCTCAGGCATTTGCACCTTCAGCAAAAACCCTGGGTTGAGGGTCAGACAGGGTCTTCCCTAGTTATAGGGACATCACAGGGGCCCCGGGAATTACAGCCTTAGCTGAACTAAGCCCCCGTGACAGTTAATCTCTGTTTTTATGTCCTAATAAATTTTTGCACACTTTGGAAGCTGGATCACATTTTTTTTTTGGATTCCTATACGTGAGACTACATGGGATCCGTGCTTCCGCACACCACTAGTCAAGGCAGGTTAGCTGGTTTACTCTATCTACTAAATCTTAAGATATCTGCATCAGGAGATCTCATTCTCAGAGGTTATGTTGATGCAGGTTGGGCTGGATATTCAAGTGATCACAAATCAACAAGTGGTTTCTTGTTTAAGTTAGGAGAAAATTCTATTTCTTGGTCCATCAGAAAACAAGTGTCAGTCACATTATCTTCTACAGAAGCAGAATCTACAGTATGTCTGCTGCTTATGCAAGTCAAGAATTAATTTGGTTGAAACAGCTTTTGGAAGATTTCGGCAAGCCATTAGCTCAACCAACAGTTATGTATGAGGACAACCAAGGTTGCATTAAGCTTGCCAGCAGTGAGAAGATTAGTGCAAGGACTAAGCACATTGATGTAAAAAATCACCACTTACGTGACTTAGAGGAATGTGCTGTATTCGAGTTTGTTTATTATGAGTCTGACCAAATAATAGCTGATGACATGACAAAGCCATTATCAAGAGCCAAGTTTGTGAACTTCAGAACCGCAATGAGACTAACAGGATAAGTAGTTGTTGAGTGGGGGTGTTGAAATATGTTTGGTGCAACAACTCCATTCCTGTCTATGAGTGTTTAGTTGCTAGATTTGTATGCTGTTTATAAAGTAAAAAAAAAAACTTCCCAAAGCTCACACAGGGAGAGCATGTGACTGTATTTCCTGTTTTCCCGTGTCTCTGTATGAGAGAAGCAGCCTGCTGTAGATGCTGCACAGATAGACAACCGATTTATACCTGATCTATTAAGCTTATAATATATTGTTCCTGATTGTTCCTAAATAAAGAAGCTCTGTTGCCACATGCATGGTAAGTATCCAGAGTAATCTGCTGCCAACAATAATACAATAGGAAAAATATTTACCTCAATAATGACAAGAAAAAGAAGAAAGAAGAAAAAGGAAAAAAGATAAGTAAAAAAAGGGAAATAAATTTAAAAATAAAATAAAAAATGTGAAATAAACACTAAAATTAAAATTGAGGGGATTTGTATTACTGGAACGTGAAATCCTTACTTTGAAGTTGGTGCAAATTTAAAGTTCAACAGGGTAGCAGATTTTGCTTGTGTATAAAGGCTGACAAAGTGCATGGTATTAAATATGTGAACAAATTTAGGTCCAGGGGTGACCCCAGACCTCCCATCTTATCGCAAATCTGTAGTAGAAAGGAAAATAAATAAAGTTAATCCCTATGCTGTTTATGTGGGAATATTAAGAGAAAATAGTTTGGTCAAAATCTCTATTTAACCCCTTTGACTCCATGATCTGCAGTGATTGATGCCACAATTGGTTCTGATGTTTTGCAGGTGATTTGTTCCATAGTAGAAAAGATTGATCAGTATTTTCCTTTTTAATAAGATTGAGTCAGCCTTTTTATAAAACTCGGCATGTACTTTGGTTAAAAGTTACCCTTCATGGATTTTCGATACAAACAGGGTTAAAATATGTTTCTTTGATTAACTACATTCTAATAATTTTTCTAATCTTATATTTTGTATGTAAATCATTTATATTTAATTAATTTTATCAGGTACATTTGATTCTTAATTCCCTGGTTGCGACTTTATAATTAATTATATACAGTTTGATATGATTCTCTATGACATGTTATCATTTTTAATTAATATATTTTTGATGCATATTTATATAATGTAGTTTTCTATTTAAAACTGTTCCTGCAATTTGTTCTGACACTGGGAGCGATCCTGTTTTTTCTTGACTGTGGGTCGGTCCTTTGTGATTGACGCCACAATTGGTCATGATGTTTTGACAGATGATTTAGTGTATGGTAGAAAAGATTGGCCTTTTTTTCTCTCTTTTTTTAATTAGATTGATTCTGCCTCTTTATAAAAATCCGACATATATTTCTGTTATAAGCTACCCTTTTTGATACAAATATGGTTAAAATATGTTTCATTAACTAATGAATACTACACACAATGTTTTATAAACATATATTTTTATTTTTACACCTTCTAATGGATATATATTCATTCATATATTTTTTAATATATACAATTTTTATTAATATATATATATATATATGATATATTTTTTAAAAAATTTTCTCCTTGGAGTAATTAAAATTTCCTTGAAGATCTTCACCCGCCTTGGTGTAGTGGTTAGATCTTCTGTTCTTCTTTCTTTTTTTCAAGTGGGTTCGTTTTTTTGGACATACGTAATTTTTTTCACACATTTATTATATTTTTTTCTTCTCTTCCTTTTTAAATTTTATCTGTGAATGAATAAAGGAATTATGTTATTTTATATAGAAATTGAAGATTATGTTTTAACATGTGATAGATACAAACGATTATGTTTTAACATGTGATCGATCCAAACGTCATTAATTGAACTTTGACTTCTTGTAAAAAAAATATGACTATTGGCGCCAAATTTCAATAATGGAGTTTATTTAGTCTGGAAACCTCGCTATTTTTTCATGTCTGTCATTCCCTGAGGAAGAAGTTACTTTTACTTCGAAGCGCGTTGGGAATAAAACATCAATCTTTCATCTCAACTTGAATTGTGTCTATTGTTAAGCAGCGCACGAAGTCCTTAAAACAGTTCCATAGGTTTAGATATATCGGCGGTCACTGGTTTGGCCCTTGGACGTGCAGCAGCTGAACACTAATTTTATGTGCTTTATCTCTCCTATAATGGGTGAGTAGATATTATATATTTATGCAAATTTTATCATCGGATAAGACCCTATTTGCGCTTTTTTCGCTCCTGTAGTACAAATCGTTAAGCCTAAAGCAAGAAATGGGAAATCTAAACTGCCCTGGAGCAGACCCCAAAGGAATAGATAGCCCCCAAACATATATTGTCGGTGAGACAAGATGAAAACACAAAAGCAGGCAGAAAAATAGACTGAGCAAACAATGGGGCCCACACTGACTAGACAGGACAGGAAAGGAAAGACACTGTCTGCAATCACGCAAAAAACCCTGCAAAAGTCCAACACATCTGATGCACAAAAAACACTGAAGTCGCACGACTTCGCCCCCACTATATCAGCACTCAGGTATATTCTGAAAGCAAAGCAAAAAGGGACCAATATAACAGGGGACAAAACAAACTGGCACAAGCAGTAACATATGGGCGGTGATTCAGCACAGCCCCAGCCGGAGCTGGCTGACCTGCACAAAACAGAGATAAACAAAACCAGATCAAATGCAAACAGAGTAGCAAATGAACCACTTAGCTGAACATGCAGGGACAGAGTAGGAGACATCAGATCTCAGGAGGCACAATAAGAAAATCACCAGCAGGGATAGAGGGAGTCGGCTGTCTTAGATCCCAATCTGAAACCCCAGATCTCCAATCGTCTTCCTCATTATCAGATGACAAGCCGCTGTCAATCAGATCAGCTCCACTACCTCCAGTAACCACCAGCGGGAGCCCAGAAAGAGAACTCGCAACCCCTCTGTCAATCTGACCAGCTCCACTACCTTCAGTAATCACCAGAGGGAAGCCAGAGAGAGAATTCACAACAGATGGGGCCCCAAAATTCCTAGTGGCAACCCTGGTGTTTCGACTAACAAAAGCTAAGTCATTAGACTAATTATGGTTGGGAGGTGGTTATTTACCAGTGAGATTTTTGAGTGAGGTGTTTATTAAAATGCCAATTTTTATGTCAGCTCAATATTTATAGTGAACCCACAGTACAGTGCTTTTTGATGTCTCTTGAATTAGTATGGTGATAGATCATTTTTGTATGTTTTGATGGTGTCAGCAAGGATATTGAAGCTGTGTTTTCATTAATATCTATTTACATTTTTTTTAGGTTATCTTACCCAGTTAAGTCAATGTTATCTGGGGATTTGACTAACTTATTCAGACACATGTGCCTCCCTTAAACTTGATGACAGAGTTTATCTATCTGGAGGAATCACATTTTCTCATATTCAAACAAGCACTTTAACATTGACTGTTTGCTCAACACTCACTTAACAAACAGATATGGGTGAGGTTCTCTAATTGATAAGTACTTAAACACTTTTGTTTCATGGTGTTGGCTTGGTGAGGGATTCCCTTAAGGGTCAGATAGGCTAGTCGACGTGGAATGGGGGCGCCATTTCGTCTCCCCCTAGGGGGCCAACATCTGCTGCCAAGTGGGGAAAATAGGCAGTATCTTCTCTATTTTCCTAGTCTGTATCCGTTTGTAATTGTGACATTTTTTTAGACTTGGCATATTACTATTTTCTGTCTGATCCTCTCAACGTTTTGGTAGTAATCCTTTGATACTTTTTGAGAATTTTTAAAAGGAATAAATAAAAGTTATCTTTAGGCCTGATTTTATTTTAGTTTTTATAGTAATATCAGACCTGGCATATTATGTTTTTGGTTTTTGGACACTGGTCTTCAGAGCTTACAGTCTACAAAGAGATGGGGTTGACATAAAGTACAGGTGATTATTTACAGTGATGGTCCAAATATCTTGAGGAAATGGGTATAGCCAAAGGCTGCACGAGGCTTTTGGGTACGGTTGAGTGTATATATAAAGAGGTTGAGTATATATTAAGAGGACTTTGATTAGGGAACGTGATAGTCTGCCCTAAACAGATGAGTTTTTAGGGAGCGTCTAAAAATATTTAAGTTGTGGTTATACTCCAAATTTCATGGGGGGAAAAAGGGTAAGAGGTGAGTTATCTAGGTAGGGGATTGAACTGAGCCGGACAAAGACCAGATCAGGGGTGTTAAGTCTTTGTGTGTCTCAGGGGTTGAAAGTTGTGAAAGGCCACGAGAAGTAGCTAGAGATAGAAGCTGGGATTCAGTTGGGGAAGTGGGACTGTTGAAGTCTCCCAGGATAAAGGTTGGCAATTCTGAGGACATGAAGCGTGACAGCAAGGCATAAAAGTGATAAGGGAAGTGGGTGGATGAGCCTGGCAGACGAAATATGACTGCTACTATGAGGGAGAGGGGATGGAAGGCCGTGATTTTGTGAACCTCAAAAGAAGAATGGCATCCAATCAGCCTGTATTCATTTGTTTGGTTATAAACAGGATTGGTGATGGCAATAAGGAGAGTAGGGTTATTGTTGAATTAGCAGTTATCATACGGCAGTGTATACATATATTCCATGAGTTCTTTTCCGGAGGTGGATAAGCAGTAGGTTCACTATTAGATTTCCCAGAATTAATCATTGTGAACAGCCTGCGGCCTCTGCGGATGATCGTTGCTCAATCGTATCATTGTCTGGATGATAAGGGCCAGCTGAGAGCTCTTCACTACAAAGATCACAGTGCTTATTTCTGCATGACTCATGGCCTGTCCTCTCTATGATTATTGCATGACCACTCCAATCTGTTGGCCACAGAACTGATGCCTTTAAACCTTGTGGATACAGATGGTTTGGAAAAGCTGATGGCCATCGCAGTCCCCCAGTATCAGTTGCCATGTCACCATTACGAAGAAAGATGTTCCTTGTGCTACAGCAGCAAGTCGCAGACAACATCACCCATTCCCTGAAAAATTCTATGTCTACCAGGTGTCACGATATGTGACCAGCCCTGCGTGGCATGACCCGACGATCGGTCGGTCACCAAAGAACTGTACAAGCAAGGGGACACCGGGGACACAATTACAACGGTGGGCCCAGCTCTAGGTGAACAGGGAAAGGGACACCTCCTGCACTATGCTATGGCTGAGTCCTGGACTAACCTGACGTCCCTATACAGGTTCTCTCAACCTGTCGCCGAGCAGGATCCCTTGTCAGTGCAGACAATGGTCCCACCACTGCACTAATAAAACACCAAGGGAAGAAACAACAGACAGGGTTAAACAAAGCAACACTTAGCTTTCTCTGCTGTCAATGCACCGTGCAGCAGAGTAAGGCTCCTAAATCCAGCTTTCAGCAGAATCACCACTGCTCCAGATAGCTCCTCTTTTCAGCAGAACCACCACTGCTCCCGATAAGCTGAACCACCACTGCACTAGGTAGCTCCAGTCTTCACCACGGTTGGTATCCAAAAATGACCTGTCACATAACCAACAGTCATCTGATGCACCAGGTGACCTTATATAGGAAGGTGGGAGTGGTCACAACCAGCAGACTAACTAAACATGTAGTTACACCAGTGGTCACCGGGGGAAAAACTGACATTAACCCCCTTTGGCCAGAAAGGAAAAAAGTTCATATCTGAGAATCCCAAACTGACACAGATCCAAAAATGGATCATGACAGTACCCCCTTTTCAATGAGGGGCCTCTGGACCCTCAACACTGCACTTCACCGGAAAATCACCTACAGTGAGGACGCCTAGATCCACCAGAGTTCACATCGGCAATCACCTGACTCTCACGGTTATGGCAAACTGGGCTGATGGAGGTGACAATGTATGCTCCGAAGGCACCAGGAATCTCCAGAGCGCTGACCTAGGGAATGAGTTGAGTATGGGCATTACTGGGGATAACTCCAGCTGGTAAGTCCCAGGGCCGAGGATGGCCAACATCCGATACGGCCCGATCACCTGAGAACTCCAGACCCCAGCAGCACACTTCCACTGGATGTTTTTGGTGGACATCCATACATAGTCATTCACACACAGGTCTGGACCTGAACGTTTATTGCCACACACGTGTTTGCCACAAGTGAAATCTTCAAGGAACTGACAACAGAGGCATCCCCCTGTGTCACCACACTTACACCCCCACAATTCACAGAGGGAACCAACACCCTCCTCCGACCCCTCCTCCTACAAGGACTCCACCTCTCAGGGTTGGCTAATGGTGAGAGTTGAGACTTGCCCCTACTCCCTGGCAGCACCTCTGCTGCCCCCACTGGACAAGGAGACGGTTGTAGAAAGGCAGCAGAGACAGTAGCCCCCAGGCAACAGCCCTCACATGAATGGTCCCAGCTGATTACTTCCCTAGACCACCAATCTATTACTGGGTTGTGTCTTTCAAACCAAGAGAGGGCTAAAACGATAGGTGATGGCATAGCCCCCAAGATGTAGCATGACAGAGACTCTTCATGATGAGTCCCTATACGCAGATATATATTTTCTACGACTTGGGTCAACCTCCCCTGGGATGATTTAGTGAATCCTGCTTTGAGCAGGGGGTTGGACCAGATGGCCCAGGAGGTTCCTTCCAACTCCACGATTCTATGATTTTATGATTCAGTGGGACAGAGTCAATGGCCTGGACGCTTAGGGGTTTGGCCAGCGTCCAACACCTCAGGCCATGGGTCTGGACAAAGTGAGCATCCACCAGATTGACTCCTGCTCCACTGTCTACAAACACTGGTATGCCCTCAGATACCCTGCCAACCACCACTTCTGCAGATATAGTACATTGAGAGGGCAAAATGGAGGAAATATACACTCCCTGGTCGCCTCCCTCCACACGGCCTGGGGGACGTGGCTTCTTCCCATACTGAAGTTTTGGCGTGAGCCGGGCAGACCTTAAAAAAATGGCCAGTCTCCTCACAGCAAAAACATGCCCCTAAACCATGACAAACCACAGGCAACAACGCTGGGGAACCAACTCCTTCCACCTGCCTGGGCTTGTCCATCTGCACCAGTGAGTCCTCTTCCCTAGCACAGGGGGCATATTCACCAAAGCCGCAAAAAATCTGTCCACCGTCCATAGAGATGGTGAATTGGCCGGCAGGTAGAAGGCCCAGGATTGGTGATCACCTTTAAGGAGGGATATGATGAATTCCACCTGCTGTTCCACATTCTATAATGAATGAGCCTAAAGTGTAGCTTGCAGGCCTCCTGAAAAAACAAAAAATTATCTCTCCCCCCAGAAAACCTGTCTGGGAGAGATAACTTATGTTCTGGTAGAGCCTGAACCTGAGCTGAGACCCCGAACCCCACCAATTGCTGCAGCTGCTGCTCCACCACACCATGCAGCACCCCACGCTCCTCAGTGAGGGTCTAAAGCAATTGGACAAAGGTCTGCATTTGGGCCATGGCTCACCAGAAAAAATGGGTGATTGGTTATAATGTCACGATATGTGACTGGCCCTGCGTGGTGTGACCCGACGATCTGTCGGTCACCAAATAACTGAACAAGCAAGGGGACACCGGGGACACAATTACAATGGTGGGCCCTGCTATAGGGAACAGGGAAAGTAGTAACACCAGCGGCCACCGGGGGGAAAAACTGACATTAACCCCCGATGGCCAGAAAGAAAAAACGTTAATATCTGAGAAGCCCAAACTGACACAGATCCAAAAATAGATTGTGACACCAGGTTCCATTTCAACACTGACACCTGGATGAGCAAGCATGGACAGGGTAATTATATTTCAATGATTGGGCACTGTGTGACTCTGGTGCCTGTGGGGGCAGTTGGAGGAGGGGCTGCTACACAAGTCTTGCAATCCCTAAGGCTTGCAGGGTACTTGGGGATGGAGAAATAAACCACTACACACCATAAGATGGATAACTAAACTACTAGACAACAGTGGTTGAATAGAAACTGAGAACTGTAGAATCAAAAAAGTCTCAGAGTATAGTCCTAAAATAATTTTTTTAATGTAAAACACAGGGACTGCTAGTCAGAATACAGGGAAATACAGACCGAAAAAGTGCATAATGAAAACCACCATCACCATTGCTGAGAGAATCCCCTCCACCTCCATGGTGCAATTCACACTTGCGGAGTGGACACAGATGAAAGACCTCTGCACCCTTCTGCATGTTTTCTTAATGGCTACTAAGATGCTTAGAGGTGAAAATGTCTTCATCAGCATCACTATTACAGTCGTCTACATACTGGATCATACTTTAAATATTCTGGGTGGGGAGATGGTGGTGGTGGTTCTGGGGGAAGACGAGGAAGCAGGGGAGGATGCATTTAGGGTTAACAATATCTATAAGCTATGGTCTGTTGTCTCACAGGTGGTTGCCATTGAAGGAACAAATGGAGAAGTACCATGAAAAGGATGAGATGAAAGAGGTGATGGACGCGCAACAATCACGATATCAAGATGATAATGATTCCCTCTCTGTGATCCGCGATTGTCTGGAGGGGATGGAGAAAGAAATCTTGAGTGTTATACTGCCACAAACACACAGTGGAGTTGGACCTAATGAAAGAGACAGACTCATGAGCGCCTTTTTACAGCACTATCTGCAGCTTGATTGTTATCCTTATAGTTATAGTTCAAAATAGTGCTGACTAATGGGTTGCCATTGTGTTCTATCCATGATGCAAAAGTATATTTTGACAGTGGCTTCCCTCCCAGAAAGGGACTTGCTGCAGTATCAAAATATGCTGGAAGACAACCTTGACAGTGGTTTTCCCCAAGACAGCAGTGAGACACACAGTTTGTATCGCAGTAATAGCCTTTCAACCACAGAAAGACACTGTGGCTTGTACGCCTCTCCAGGATTCCGTCTAACCACTAGACAACCAGGTGTTGGGCAAAGCGGAAAATTAGACTCATGAGAGAAGATTACCTTACTCTAGTCCTCTATGGTCCAATCCTTATTGTCTTTGGCAAACTTTAGCCTGGCTCTTCTTTGCTTCTCATTGATGAAAGGCTTTTTTATAGCTTTACATGACTTGAGTCCTGCCTCTAGGAGCCTGTTACTAACTGTTCTTACTGAGCACTTCACCCCAGTTGCCATTTGCCATTTCTTTTGTAGGTCACTTGATGTCATCCTGTGGTTGCTGAGTGACATTCGGATAAGATGACGGTCATCCCGGTTAGTGGAGGGACGTTTTCTCCCTCTGCTGGTCTGTAGCTTTGTTGTCCCCAATGTCTGCTGCTTGACCTTGTAATGGACTGCTGCCTTAGAAATTTTAAGGATGGATGCAACATGACGCTCACTGTATCCCTCTGCCGGTAAAGCCCAAATTGAGCCCTTCTTTTCCTCACTCAAGACTTTTCTTTTCAACTCTTTTGGCATGGTTAAAAGTTATTTTTTCACTCCTATTACTTTTGGGATATTGGGATATTACCAGCACTTGTTTTGCCATCCAGCTTGCCCTATTGCAAGAGGATTGTGAACACCACAGCAGGGTTTTTTTTTACTTTCCTTTGTTAAATAAAATTTGGTTCAGGTGCTCTCCTAATCAGAAACACAATAAGTAGAATGAGGTGTCCTATGGTTAGAATTCAACTGACACTGGAATGGAATGGCTGTCAGACATGTAAAGAAGCTGATTATAAAACTGTGCAGTGGTCTCTTATTTTTTTCCAGAGCTGAATATATAAAAATATATATACATATTTTCTGACACTAAACATCCTTTCATGAGAACATTTGATATACAGTGGGGCAAAAAAGTATTTAGTCAGTCAGCAATAGTGCAAGTTCCACCACTTAAAAAGATGAGAGGCGTCTGCAATTTACATCATAGGTAGACCTCAACTATGGGAGACAAACTGAGAAAAAAAAATCCAGAAAATCACATTGTCTGTTTTTTTTTTCATTTTATTTGCATATTATGGTGGAAAATAAGTATTTGGTCAGAAACAAGCAATCAAGATTTCTGGCTCTCACAGACCTGTAACTTCTTCTTTAAGAGTCTCCTCTTTCCTCCACTCATTAACTGTAGTAATGGCACCTGTTTAAACTTGTTATCAGTATAAAAGACACCTGTGCACACCCTCAAACAGTCTGACTCCAAACTCCACTATGGTGAAGACCAAAGAGCTGTCAAAGGACATCAGAAACAAAATTGTAGCCCTGCACCAGGCTGGGAAGACTGAATCTGCAATAGCCAACCAGCTTGGAGTGAAGAAATCAACTGTGGGAGCAATAATTAGAAAATGGAAGACATACAAGACCACTGATAATCTCCCTCGATCTGGTGCTCCACGCAAAATCCCACCCCGTGGGGTCAGAATGATCACAAGAACGGTGAGCAAAAATCCCAGAACCACGCGGGGGGACCTAGTGAATGAACTGCAGAGAGCTGGGACCAATGTAACAAGGCCTACCATAAGTAACACACTACGCCACCATGGACTCAGATCCTGCAGTGCCAGACGTGTCCCACTGCTTAAGCCTGTACATGTCCGGGCCCGTCTGAAGTTTGCTAGAGAGCATTTGGATGATCCAGAGGAGTTTTGGGAGAATGTCCTATGGTCTGATGAAACCAAACTGGAACTGTTTGGTAGAAACACAACTTGTCGTGTTTGGAGGAAAAAGAATACTGAGTTGCATCCATCAAACACCATACCTACTGTAAAGCATGGTGGTGGAAACATCATGCTTTGGGGCTGTTTCTCTGCAAAGGGGCCAGGACGACTGATCCGGGTACATGAAAGAATGAATGGGGCCATGTATCGTGAGATTTTGAGTGCAAACCTCCTTCCATCAGCAAGGGCATTGATGATGAAACGTGGCTGGGTCTTTCAACATGACAATGATCCAAAGCACACCGCCAGGGCAACGAAGGAGTGGCTTCGTAAGAAGCATTTCAAGGTCCTGGAGTGGCCTAGCCAGTCTCCAGATCTCAACCCTATAGAAAACCTTTGGAGGGAGTTGAAAGTCCGTGTTGCCAAGCGAAAAGCCAAAAACATCACTGCTCTAGGGGAGATCTGCATGGAGGAATGGGCCAACATACCAACAACAGTGTGTGGCAACCTTGTGAAGACTTACAGAAAACGTTTGACCTCTGTCATTGCCAACAAAGGATATATCACAAAGTATTGAGATGAAATTTTGTTTCTGACCAAATACTTATTTTCCACCATAATATGCAAATAAAAGGAAAAAAAACAGACAATGTGATTTTCTGGATTTTTTTTTCTCAGTTTGTCTCCCATAGTTGAGGTCTACCTATGATGTAAATTACAGACGCCTCTCATCTTTTTAAGTGGTGGAACTTGCACTCTTGCTGACTGACTAAATACTTTTTTGCCCCACTGTATATATTTTTGTATAAATTCCTTTTAAGATTTTTTCTACAATATTCGCTGAGATTGTCTTTTTTATAGTGTCATCTGAGGCTCTATTTTTCTAACCATTATGTGTTTAATATCACTAACCTTTATATTCCAAGTACGGGCACATTTATGCTATAGTGCTACCGTTTGCCTCTTCTGTATAACATTGACTAGATGCTCCAAACAATTTTAAAGTGAGATGTCCCCTACTGTATGACGACTGTAACAGAAGAAAGAATTGTTTAAATGTGGATGAGGCCTGGATGACAAAGATATGCTCCAAACATTTTTTTTTAATTAGATGTCCCCTATTGTATTACGTTAGTAACCGACAAAATTTTTGGAGGCCTGTGGATCAGGCCTGTATAACATTGCCTATATGCTGCAAAAAATTTATAGGTGAGATGTCCCCTACTGTATTACATTAGTAACAGAGGAATTTTTTGCGGGCCTGTCGATGAGGCCTGAATAACATTGACTATGTGCTCAAAACAATTTCAAACTGAGATCTCCCCTTCTGTATCACGTTAGAAACATAAAAAAAATATTTTTAGTGTGATGAGGCCTGTGTAATCTAGAAGATTGTCCGTGGCATTGGAACACCTACAGTTCCGACAGTTGTTGCTGGTAAGGCGCAGATTTGCCTGACAAATATGGCCGACGTGTTGTTAGATGAACTGATCAGGAAAAGTGGCAAGACGATGTCGAGAATAGGAAGGTACAACAGGATAAATGACAGGGCGGCTATGGGAGGTATGAGATCCAGAATTTAGCCTACAACGATTAGTTGTTTACCCACACCAATTACCAGAGAGCATTTGATGCTGGTCTAAAGATAGCTGTAACAGATGCGCGTCTCAAGCTAGGCATAAAGTTGCTGGCGAGATTTTGATTCTAGAAGATAGGCTCAAAATTATTTCAAACTCAGATCTTGGCTGCTGTATCGCATTTGTAAAAAAAAAATGTAATGGTAAACAGCCCTGCACACAGAAAAATTTCAATGCCACTAAATGACAAGGTTGGATATAGCGGGCTGTATCACGATTACCAACAGAAATGTTTAATTTTTTTTTTAATGTGCATTAGATCTGCAGACAGCTTCATATCACCACCACTAAATGACACCATGGGAAACAGCGGGCTGTATCACATTTCTGCAACATAAAAAAATATAATTTTTATTTTTTAATGTGCGTGAGGTCTGCAGACAGCTTCATATCACTGCCACAAAATGTGTAACAATTATAAGGGTACTACAGAATCTGATTCCGTTGGATAACACGAGACTGAGATCAAAGCTGATGTAAATAAGTATATTAAGAAGTGAAACAAAACTAACAGAGCACTTCCTACAATAGTAACGAAAACACAGCACAATATAGTAATGTCCAGTGAAACTGAAGAGTGGGGAGCGACCGCTAATATGAACCAGTCCAACTGTAATATGACGCAGGTGAGCCCTAGGCACTAAACATGAGAGTCCAGCAGTATATATGAGAGGAAGCACACTGCCCTTAATGAGGAAGTCCAGCGATCTTATGGATGAGCACACACACCACGCTAACGTGTAGAAGTCCGGCAATTATATAGGTGAAGATTCCTTGTAGGAATGCTTGGACCTGACACTCATAATGTGGTCGTGCACCATCTTGCTGGAAAAAATCAGGGAACGTGCCATCTTCAGTGCATAAAGAGGGCAACATATCATCATGTAGCAATTTCAGATATCTAGTGGCATTGAGGTTTCCATTAATGAAGAATGGCCCCACTATCTTTGTACCCCATATACCACACCATACCTTCAATTATGGGTGTCAGATCCGAGCATTCCTACATGAACAGTTTCCTGGAAAGTGGATTGGTCATCGCAGGCCAGATGAATGGCCACCAAGGTCTCCTGATCTTAGACTTTTATCTTTGGGGTCATCTGAAGGCAATTGTCTATGCTGTAAAGATACGAGATGTGCAGCAGCTGAAACAACAGATACTGGAAACCTGTGCTATCATTTCTTCTGTGGGGTTGCTGTCAGTGTGTCAAGAGTGGGAGAAGAGGGTTGCATTGTAAATCCAACACAATGGGCAGCACTTTGAACACATTTTATAAGTGGTCACAAACTTGTAAATAACTAATGAAAGAATAAAGTTGTGTTAAAACCACGCACACCATTATTTTTCTTGTGAAATTCTCAATAAGTTTGGTGAGTCACATAACCCTTTTCCCATTGAAAAAAATAAAGTTGGATCCAAAATGAATGACTTCAAAATGGCCACCATGGTCATCTTACCACCCATCTTGAAAAGTTTCCCCCTACCCATATACTAATATGCCACAAACAGGAAGTTGATATCAACAATCATTCCCATTTTATTTAGGTGTATCCATATAAATGGCCCACTCTGTATATTTCTGAAAGGTGTTATTGTTGTGTTTATCTATTCTAACCTGTCAGTGTGACAGGTTAGAATAGATAACATGTTAGTGTACGTGGCATGTGAATTGCCGGCTTTTCAAAGGACACCGGTGCGTAAAAATTGGACAGTATTCGTATGGTCTGAGTGCTGTGCGATTTTTATTTCTCATACCCATAGGTTTGCATTGGCGAGTCTCAGCCGAGTCTTGATGACAATTATAGCATACTACGATTTTACATGCACGCTGAATACGCTTGAGAAAATAAACGCTGATGTGAGCCGCCCCATAGGTTAACACTGGGCCGAGTGCTATGCGATGTTTTCTCGCATAGCACTTGCCCGTATTCTATGGTAGTGTGACGCCGGCCTTAAAGGGATCGTTACAGCTGATACATCCTGACTAGTGTTGAGCATTCCGATACTGCAAATATCGGGTATCGGCCGATATTCGCTGTATCGGAGTTCCGATACCGAGTTCCGATATTTTTACAATATCGAATATCGGAATCGGAAGTTCCTATAATGCAATGAGCCAGTTGTGTTAGCCATGTTAACTAATGGCATGGCTGTGATTGGCTGCTGAAGTGATGTCATCATGATGCACGGTCTGTGCGGGCTTGCCGGGGGTCTGTACGGGCCTGCCGGGGGTCTGTACGGGCCTGCCGGGGGTCTGTGCGGGCTGCCGGGGTTCTGTGCGGGCCTGCCGGGTGTCTGTGCGGGCTTCCGGGGGTCTGTACCGGCCTGCTGGTGGTCTGTGCGGGCTGCCGGGGGTCTGTGCAGGCATGCCGGGGGTCTGTTCGGGCTGCCGGGGGTCTGTGCAGGCCTGCCGGGGGTTGTGTGTGTGTGTGCAGGCATGGTCCGATGGGACTACAAGTCCCATCGGGCTATGCCTGCTACAATGACAGTGATTGACACATTAGCCAATGATGGGACAGTAGTTGCAGTAGTTGTCCCATCATCCGGCTAATGTGTTAAATGTAAAAAAAGCAAAAAAACATACATACTACATACATACTACATACATACTACATATATACAACATTCATACAACATACATACATACTACATACATACTTCATATATATTAAATTCATTCAACATACATGCAGACTACATACATACTACATATATACAACATTCATACAACATACATACAGTGGGGCAAAAAAGTATTTAGTCAGTCAGCAAGAGTGCAAGTTCCACCACTTAAAAAGATGAGAGGCGTCTGTAATTTACATCATAGGTAGACCTCAACTATGGGAGACAAACTGAGAAAAAAAAATCCAGAAAATCACATTGTCTGTTTTTTTTTCCTTTTATTTGCATATTATGGTGTAAAATAAGTATTTGGTCAGAAACAAAATTTCATCTCAATACTTTGTGATATATCCTTTGTTGGCAATGACAGAGGTCAAACGTTTTCTGTAAGTCTTCACAAGGTTGCCACACACTGTTGTTGGTATGTTGGCCCATTCCTCCATGCAGATCTCCTCTAGAGCAGTGATGTTTTTGGCTTTTCGCTTGGCAACACGGACTTTCAACTCCCTCCAAAGGTTTTCTATAGGGTTGAGATCTGGAGACTGGCTAGGCCACTCCAGGACCTTGAAATGCTTCTTACGAAGCCACTCCTTCGTTGCCCTGGCGGTGTGCTTTGGATCATTGTCATTTTGAAAGACCCAGCCACGTTTCATCATCAATGCCCTTGCTGATGGAAGGAGGTTTGCACTCAAAATCTCACGATACATGGCCCCATTCATTCTTTCATGTACCCGGATCAGTCGTCCTGGCCCCTTTGCAGAGAAACAGCCCCAAAGCATGATGTTTCCACCACCATGCTTTACAGTAGGTATGGTGTTTGATGGATGCAACTCAGTATTCTTTTTCCTCCAAACACGACAAGTTGTGTTTCTACCAAACAGTTCCAGTTTGGTTTCATCAGACCATAGGACATTCTCCCAAAACTCCTCTGGATCATCCAAATGCTCTCTAGCAAACTTCAGACGGGCCCGGACATGTACAGGCTTAAGCAGTGGGACACGTCTGGCACTGCAGGATCTGAGTCCATGGTGGCGTAGTGTGTTACTTATGGTAGGCCTTGTTACATTGGTCCCAGCTCTCTGCAGTTCATTCACTAGGTCCCCCCGCGTGGTTCTGGGATTTTTGCTCACCGTTCTTGTGATCATTCTGACCCCACGGGGTGGGATTTTGCGTGGAGCACCAGATCGAGGGAGATTATCAGTGGTCTTGTATGTCTTCCATTTTCTAATTATTGCTCCCACAGTTGATTTCTTCACTCCAAGCTGGTTGGCTATTGCAGATTCAGTCTTCCCAGCCTGGTGCAGGGCTACAATTTTGTTTCTGATGTCCTTTGACAGCTCTTTGGTCTTCACCATAGTGGAGTTTGGAGTCAGACTGTTTGAGGGTGTGCACAGGTGTCTTTTATACTGATAACAAGTTTAAACAGGTGCCATTACTACAGTTAATGAGTGGAGGAAAGAGGAGACTCTTAAAGAAGAAGTTACAGGTCTGTGAGAGCCAGAAATCTTGATTGCTTGTTTCTGACCAAATACTTATTTTCCACCATAATATGTGTAATGATGTATAGTAGGTTTCTATGAAGACAGTGGCTAGATGATAGAGTCACAGACACAGGTATACGTGAAAGTAGTTTGTATTAAACAAGCAGCACAGAACAGCACAGGTGCTGGCGGAGCCAGATAATGACAGCAGTGGTAACAGCAGCAGAACTCAGTCCAGTAGATAGCAAGTTGTACACCGGCACTGTGTAGATGTAAGCAGACACAGTCTGAAGAATGCAGGCAAGGACAGTCACTTAGCCCTCTCCCTTGCGGGAGGGGAATCTTCGGGCACAGTGCAGTGGCAGAGAAAGTCACTAGGTAATTGATACTGGATGTGCAAAGGTAGCAGGGATAGTCTCTCAGGTGGAACGCACACAGCAGTCAAGATCTTCAGCGCATACCGTGAGTGCTGTAGTAGCGGTGAGCGGTGGAGGCAGGGCTGGAAGGAGCCTTCAGGCCGACCCCGTCAGAAGGTCCAGGCAGCGGCAGTTAGGCAGCAGGTAATCCAGGTGGATTCAGCAGGAAGGAAGGAGGTAGCACAGCGTGCAACTCCCAGCTAGCAGATCAGGTACAGGACGAGATATACAAGCAAGGTAGTCACGTCCAGGAAAGCTATTTAAACCCGGCGGGCGGGACCAACAGGCGGTGATGTCACAGGAACCAGTATGGCCGAACGAAGCCAGGCTTAAGGGCAACAGTAAGGGCAAAGTCCGGAACACAGCAGAATAGGAACGATGCTTACATTATTCCCCCCTTAAAGAATGTCCTCCGGACAATCTTCGACCAGGCTTGTCCGGGTACCTTAGATGAAACTGCTCCAGCAGCCGCGGAGCACAGATATTCTCCACCGGTTCCCAGGAATTCTCCTCGACAGAGTATCCTTGCCACTTGACCAGATATTGCAACTTCCTTCTGAAGATCCGTGAATCCAGAATCTTCTCCACGACATATTGTTCATGTCCATCAACGAGCACTGGAGCTGGAGGAGAGGAAGTACGCCCTGGGAAAGAATTTGGTACAACTGGCTTTAGTAGGGAAACATGGAACACCGGGTGAACCTTCCAGGCAGGGGGTAATTTCAGACGCACCGCTACCGAATTCACTAGAGCCACGATCTTGTATGGCCCTACAAACTTCTGCCCCAGCTTGACAGTCGGTGCCCTCACCCTCAGATTCTTGGTAGACAACCAGACCGTATCTCCCACCCTATACACCGGAGCCGGCCTCCTGGTACGATCTGCTGCTCTCTTATACCTTTCCTGCGCAGTCGTCAAGGTGGTCTTCAGAGCTTCCAAATTCTGCTGTAAGAAAGAAAGATGGTCAGACACAGCAGGCACTGCAGCCTCCTTGGGGAACTGCGGCAAGATGCTTGGGTGGTAACCCTGATTAGCAAAGAACGGTGACTGCTTAGTCGAGGAGTGCTGCGAGTTGTTATATGTGAACTCTGCCAGGGGAAGCAGATCTACCCAATCGTCCTGCAGATGACTTAAGTAGCAACGGAGGTACTGCTCCAGGGTCTGATTCGTACGTTCCGTCTGTCCATTAGTCTGTGGATGGTAAGCCGAAGACAGACTTACTCTAATATCCAGAGCCGCGCAGAAACACCTCCAGAACCTAGACGTGAACTGCACCCCACGATCCGAGATCACCTCATCCGGGACTCCGTGCAGACGGACCACCTCTTGAATCAACAAGTCTGCAGTCTGTTTTGCTGTGGGTAATCCAGCGCAAGGGATAAAGTGTGCTGCCTTAGTGAGGCGGTCCACGACCACTAGAATGGTGTTCTTACCTTTGGAGACCGGTAGTTCAACAATAAAGTCCATTGAGATGGATCTCCAGGGACGAGATGGTATAGGCAAGGGTTGTAACAACCCGGAAGGCGACGCACGAGGCGTCTTGAACTGAGCACATACCTCGCAGGATGACACGTATCCCTCCACGTCCTTCCGGTACGAAGGCCACCAGAAGTACCGAGCCAGGAACTCTTGGGTCTTCGTTATTCCACGATGTCCCCCAATCTTAGAATCATGGATCAGTCGGAGGACTTCAAGTCTTGTCACCTCTGGTACATACAGCCGATTCTCCTGTAACCACACTCCTCCATTGTAATTTAGGCTTACTTCGGGGGTAGGTTGCCTTAGCAACGGATCTGCTGCGTATGCTGCTTTGATCTCAGACAGAAGATCCTGATGATGGATTGCAGAGATGAAATGAGCGGGAGACACAACAGTACTAGGAGACGACTTAATCACTTCCTCAGGAGCAGCAATCCTAGATAGCGCATCTGCCTTACCATTCCGTGCCCCCGACCTGTAGGAGATGATGAAGTTGAATTGGTTTAGAAACAAGCTCCAACGTGCCTGACGTGGGTTCAAACATCTTACGGACTGCATGAATTCCAGGTTTCGGTGGTCGGTAAGAACTGTAATCGGAGTTGAGGACCCCAGCAGCAAGTGTCTCCACTCCTTGAATGCCGTCACAATCGCCAGTAACTCCTTGTTCCCTACGTCATAGTTCTTCTGCGCCGGGGATAGCTTCTGAGAAAGAAAGGCACAAGGATGAAGAACTGCCTTCTCACCTCCTCTCTGTGACAACACTGCGCCGATGGCGACATCCGATGCGTCCACCTCAAGAGTAAAGCTCAGGTCTGGGTCTGGATGTCTTAAGATGGGAGCCGACACAAATTTGTCCTTCAGCCGTGTGAACGCCTCCTGGGCTTGCGGAGTCCACCGGAACGGTACCCCCTTCTTGGTCAGTTGGGTGATGGGAGCCACAATCTCAGAGAAGTTACGGATGAAGCGCCTATAGAAGTTGGCGAATCCCACAAACCTCTGAACTTCCTTCACCGATCCTGGCGCTGGCCACTCCTGGATCGCTCTGGTCTTTTGATCGTCCATCTGGAGACCCTGTGGAGAGATGACATAACCGAGGAACTGCACTGTTGCCCTGTGGAACTCGCATTTCTCCAATTTGATGTAAAGATGATTATGCAGCAGGCGTTGCAGCACTGTCCTCACGTGGAGCCGATGTTCCTCGAGATCACTGGAAAAGATTAAAATGTCATCGAGATACACAACCATAAATACATCAAGCACATCTCGGAAAATGTCATTAACAAAATGCTGAAAGGTTGCAGGAGCATTTCGTAGTCCGAACGGCATGACCCGTGATTCGAAGTGTCCATAACGGCAGCGGAAGGCCGTCTTCCACTCATCTCCAGACAGAATTCTCACGAGATTGTAGGCTCCCCGAAGATCCAGTTTGGTGAATATCTTAGCCTGCTTCACCCTCTCCAGTAGTTCAGAGATTAAGGGTAGCGGGTGCCGATTCATGACCGTTACCTTGTTTAAATCACGGTAGTCCATGCAAGGACGCAGACCCCCGTCCTTTTTCTTCACGAAGAAGATTGGTGCACCCGCAGGAGAAGTAGACGGTCGGATGAAGCCCTTGGCGAGATTCTCGTCGATGAAGTCCTTCAAGGCCTTTAATTCAGGACCAGACAAAGGGTAAATACGCCCGAATGGGATCTCCGCCCCAGATATCAGTTCTATCGGGCAATCATAAGGCCGGTGGGGAGGTAACATATCTGCCCTCTTCTTATCACATACCTCTGCCAGATCCTGATACTCCATTGGTAATTGTCCCTCAGTCGTAGCTACTACCTTGGGGATAGCAGCGACCTTAGGAATAGCGGGGTTGCTGTTAGAACTTGGAGGGAACTGCACTTCCCTGGTCTCCCAGTTGATGCGAGGATTCTGAACCTGGAGCCAAGGTAACCCCAGGATAATAGGAAAGTGAGGAGAAGATATTAGTAAAAAGGACAAATGTTCCACATGTTCCTCTCCAATGCATACCTTCACCGACTCAGTCTCCATGGTTACCGGTCCCGATGTAAGTGGTGACCCGTCTACTGTCTCCATCAAGACTGACGACTCCCTCTTCACTGCCCTGATTCCATGCTTCCTTGCAAATGCGATATCCATGAAGTTTCCACTGGCCCCGGAGTCCAACATGGCGGCGCTCTCGACACACCGACCCTGGAAGCAGACCCTCAAGGATAGGTAATAGTGGGAATTCTTCTTAGTAGCGAAGGAGGAAACGACGGATGTCATCGAGATCACCACTGCGTTCAATGGAAGAGATGCCAGCGAATTCATATCGGCAAAGTCCAGGTCTCTCTGATTGTCTCTGCCCCCCGAATTGTTCAGATCTAGGACGCAGGACTCCCCCGCCTCGGAGTTACAATCAATGATAGCTGCAGCCGTCTTACGTCTCCTGACTGGACACTCGGAGATGAAGTGACCGGTCCCCCCGCAGTAGAAGCACAGGTTTTCCTTAAAGCGATGCTCCTTGCGGGCATCAGGAGGATTTCTACGTACGGCATCCACCTGCATCGGTTCGGGCTCGGGCTCGGGATTCCTCCTGCTGGTGACATCTCTGGAGGTAGAAGAGAACGGAACAGTGTTATTAAACCGTAGATCAGACCAGCGCTCCTGTCTGCGCTCAGAGAGTCGATTGTCAATGCGGATGCAGTGGTTGATGAAGTCCCCAAGAAGCACGGGCGAGTCCCCGCGTGCCAGTTCATCCTTAACTGCCGTAGACAATCCCCTGCGGAAGATGGCCTGCTTGGCTGCCCCGTTCCAGGTGGTGTCTAAAGCCCATCTACGGAAGTCCAATGCATACTCCAGCACCGAACGCTTCCCCTGCCGAAGGGTCAGCAGCGTCGTCTCAGCAGTATTAGCTCGGTTCGGGTCATCAAACATCTGCGTCATTGCGGCAATGAAATTGTCCATAGAGTTAAGCAGAGGGTCGTCGGTCTCAATCAGAGGGTTGGCCCACGCGAGCGCCTTACCAGACAGCAGCATGACTATGGTCAGAACTTTGGAGCGTTCCGTAGTGAACTGTGGGGCATGAGCAGCAAAGAAGATCCGACACTGGTTCAAAAATCCTCGGAATTTATCCCTCTCACCAGCGAACCGGAAGGGTGGAAGCTTCGGGAAGGTCGGTGTAGTATCCCGGGCAACACCTGCTACCTGCGCGGCTGGGGCCTGTTCCAGAGCAGCAATCCGATCGAGCTGCATAGGAATCGCTTGCTCCAACGCCAGAACACGATCACCCTGAAGAGGAGCTGCTTGTTCCAGCGCCGTAATCCGATTTGCCAGTCGTTGCAACTGTGCCTCTGCTGCCCCGGCGTTGTGTTCGATACGTTGCTCCAGCGTGTCCAGCTGGGTCCTAATGCCTGCCACATCCTGCCGTATCAAAGCAAGCTGCTTGCTTACACGTTTCTCCAGGGACTCTACACCTGCGGTCTCCATATTGGTGGCTTGTATATCCTGTAATGATGTATAGTAGGTTTCTATGAAGACAGTGGCTAGATGATAGAGTCACAGACACAGGTATACGTGAAAGTAGTTTGTATTAAACAAGCAGCACAGAACAGCACAGGTGCTGGCGGAGCCAGATAATGACAGCAGTGGTAACAGCAGCAGAACTCAGTCCAGTAGATAGCAAGTTGTACACCGGCACTGTGTAGATGTAAGCAGACACAGTCTGAAGAATGCAGGCAAGGACAGTCACTTAGCCCTCTCCCTTGCGGGAGGGGAATCTTCGGGCACAGTGCAGTGGCAGAGAAAGTCACTAGGTAATTGATACTGGATGTGCAAAGGTAGCAGGGATAGTCTCTCAGGTGGAACGCACACAGCAGTCAAGATCTTCAGCGCATACCGTGAGTGCTGTAGTAGCGGTGAGCGGTGGAGGCAGGGCTGGAAGGAGCCTTCAGGCCGACCCCGTCAGAAGGTCCAGGCAGCGGCAGTTAGGCAGCAGGTAATCCAGGTGGATTCAGCAGGAAGGAAGGAGGTAGCACAGCGTGCAACTCCCAGCTAGCAGATCAGGTACAGGACGAGATATACAAGCAAGGTAGTCACGTCCAGGAAAGCTATTTAAACCCGGCGGGCGGGACCAACAGGCGGTGATGTCACAGGAACCAGTATGGCCGAACGAAGCCAGGCTTAAGGGCAACAGTAAGGGCAAAGTCCGGAACACAGCAGAATAGGAACGATGCTTACAATATGCAAATAAAATGAAAAAAAAAACAGACAATGTGATTTTCTGGATTTTTTTTTCTCAGTTTGTCTCCCATAGTTGAGGTCTACCTATGATGTAAATTGCAGACGCCTCTCATCTTTTTAAGTGGTGGAACTTGCACTATTGCTGACTGACTAAATACTTTTTTGCCCCACTGTACATACTACATAATACATACATACTGCATATATACTACATTCATACAACATACATACTACATTCATACAATATACATACATACATACATACTACATATATACTACATTCATACATACTATATAATACATACTACATATATGCTACATTCATACAACATACATACATACTACAAACTTACTACATATATACTACATTCATACAATATGCATACATACTACATATATACTACATTCATACAACATACATACATACTACATACTACATACATACTACATATATACTACATTCATACAACATACATACTACATACTTACTACATACATACCACATACATGCAATATGCTACATACATACAACATACATACTACATACAATACATTCATACATTCATACAATACATACATATTGACATACAGTACATATAACATAGAGTACATACTCACCATCACTTGTCACTTTGATCCCTGAAGCCAGTGTCATCTCACTGTAAAATATATTAAAATAACAAGCAACCAATATACTCCCTGATCCGCAGAAATCCACGAGTGTCCCACGACGATCTCCTGCAGTGCATCACTGAGAGGTTACTATAGTTCACTGGTCTCACTTTATGGCAAAAGCTGCGTGGGAACTTTCTCACACAGCAATGCCAAAAGTGAGACTAGGGACTTTTTTTTACAGTGGCGGAGGAATACAGTGCGGAAGGATACCTACCTCCCGTGATTGCATTCCTGGAGCCCCTAGATAGCGGCTGCATCAGCTGATGCTGCTGGTCTCCACGGGAGATCGTTGTGGGACACTCGTGGATTTCTGCGGATCAGTGAGTATATTGGTTGTTTGTTATTTTAATTTTTTTCAGATGACACTGGCTTCGGGGATCAAAGTGACAAGTGATGGTGAGTATGTACTCTATGTTATATGTACTGTATGTCTATATGTATGTATTGTATGAATGTATGAATGTATTGTATGTAGTATGTATGTTGTATGTCTGTAGCATGTTTTATGTACAGTGGGGCAAAAAAGTATTTAGTCAGTCAGCAATAGTGCAAGTTCCACCACTTAAAAAGATGAGAGGCGTCTGTAATTTACATCATAGGTAGACCTCAACTATGGGAGACAAACTGAGAAAAAAAAATCCAGAAAATCACATTGTCTGTTTTTTTTTCATTTTATTTGCATATTATGGTGGAAAATAAGTATTTGGTCAGAAACAAAATTTCATCTCAATACTTTGTGATATATCCTTTGTTGGCAATGACAGAGGTCAAACGTTTTCTGTAAGTCTTCACAAGGTTGCCACACACTGTTGTTGGTATGTTGGCCCATTCCTCCATGCAGATCTCCTCTAGAGCAGTGATGTTTTTGGCTTTTCGCTTGGCAACACGGACTTTCAACTCCCTCCAAAGGTTTTCTATAGGGTTGAGATATGGAGACTGGCTAGGCCACTCCGGGACCTTGAAATGCTTCTTACGAAGCCACTCCTTCGTTGCCCTGGTGGTGTGCTTTGGATCATTGTCATGTTGAAAGACCCAGGCACGTTTCATCTTCAATGCCCTTGCTGATGGAAGGAGGTTTTCACTCAAAATCTCACGATACATGGCCCCATTGATTCTTTCATGTACCCGGATCAGTCGTCCTGGCCCCTTTGCAGAGAAACAGCCCCAAAGCATGATGTTTCCACCACCATGCTTTACAGTAGGTATGGTGTTTGATGGATGCAACTCAGTATTCTTTTTCCTCCAAACACGACAAGTTGTGTTTCTACCAAACAGTTCCAGTTTGGTTTCATCAGACCATAGGACATTCTCCCAAAACTCCTCTGGATCATCCAAATGCTCTCTAGCAAACTTCAGACGGGCCCGGACATGTACAGGCTTAAGCAGTGGGACACGTCTGGCACTGCAGGATCTGAGTCCATGGTGGCATAGTGTGTTACTTATGGTAGGCCTTGTTACATTGGTCCCAGCTCTCTGCAGTTCATTCACTAGGTCCCCCCGCGTGGTTCTGGGATTTTTGCTCACCGTTCTTGTGATCATTCTGACCCCACGGGGTGGGATTTTGCGTGGAGCACCAGATCGAGGGAGATTATCAGTGGTCTTGTATGTCTTCCATTTTCTAATTATTGCTCCCACGGTTGATTTCTTCACTCCAAGCTGGTTGGCTATTGCAGATTCAGTCTTCCCAGCCTGGTGCAGGGCTACAATTTTGTTTCTGGTGTCCTTTGACAGCTCTTTGTTCTTCACCATAGTGGAATTTGGAGTCAGACTGTTTGAGGGTGTGCACAGGTGTCTTTTTATACTGATAACAAGTTTAAACAGGTGCCATTACTACAGGTAATGAGTGGAGGAAAGAGGAGACTCTTAAAGAAGAAGTTACAGGTCTGTGAGAGCCAGAAATCTTGATTGCTTGTTTCTGACCAAATACTTATTTTCCACCATAATATGCAAATAAAATGAAAAAAAACAGACAATGTGATTTTCTGGATTTTTTTTTCTCAGTTTGTCTCCCATAGTTGAGGTCTACCTATGATGTAAATTACAGACGCCTCTCATCTTTTTAAGTGGTGGAACTTGCACTATTGCTGACTGACTAAATACTTTTTTGCCCCACTGTATGTTGTATGTATGTAGTATGTACTATGTATGTATGCATGTTGTATGAATGTAGTATATATGTAGTATGTATGTTGTATGTATGTATGTATGTTGTATGAATGTAGTATATATGTAGTATGTATGTAGTATGTAGTATGTATGTACGTTGTATGAATGTAGTATATATGTAGTATGTATGTAGTATGCATGTATGTATGTTGTATGAATGTAGTATATATGTAGTATGCATGTATTATGTAGTATGTATGTATGTTGTATGAATGTAGTATATATGTTGTATGTATGTAGTATGTATGTATGTATGTTGTATGAATGTAGTATGTATGTAGTATGTATGTATGTTGTATGAATATAGTATATATGAAGTATGTACTGTATTTAGTATGTATGTATGTTGTATATATGTAGTATGTATGTAGTATGTATGTTTTTTTTTAGATTCAACACATTAGCCGGATGATGGGACTACTACTGTCCCATCATTGGCTAATATGTCAATCACTGTCATTGCAGCAGGCATAGCCCGATGGGACTTGTAGTGAGAGACCTGTCACTCCAGGGCAGTGGGATGGAAGAAGCCACCTGCAACCCACCTGTCTGATCAGTCTCCAGTGCTGCTCGGTCCCTGGCAGCTATTAAACTATATTTTTCTCTGTTAAAAATATATGGCTGAAATCATGCAGCCAGTGTCTGATACATGCTGCAAAGAAAAGCGAAGAAAAAAATCCAGTATCCGCAGCGAGTAGATAAGTATATTGAAACATGACTTGTAATGCAACATTAAAAATAAAGAAAAAAATAGAGTGGACAGGAACAGGAGAGGACTAAGAGCAGTTGAGCTTGTAACGCATAGATCTGTGTCCTCCCCATACCCCTTCCACTCTTCCTTTCTCTGTTCATGTCTATGTTATTTTATTTTTATCCTTGATTTTAAATGTCGCATTAAAAGTCATATTTTAATATGCTCACCTACTTGCTATGGATGCTGGATTTTTTTTATTCGCTTTCTACTGCTGTAATTATTGCCCAAGAGCCAGACTGAAGATTTCTGTGCACCTCACCTCTATTGAGGAATTTTCCCTACTCTTGATGGGCCAATATCTACCTTTTTCTCTTTTTTCTATCTGATTTATGCTGCCCGTGGATCAGAATGCACTGAAAAAAATGCCAGAAATTAGATGACTCAATTAAAAAGGGATCTCCAATAAAAATTAACCTCTATTGAAATTAAAAATGGCCATACAATATATAACTACTACCGAAAGTGCACAAAAGTATTCGAAATCCTGATACAGAAAAGATGTATATCTTTGTACCGTGTTAGCCAGTAGATAGAAAAATATTCAGAATTGAGAGTCCTCAGTGGTTGATACCTTTTAATGGCTAACTGAAAAGATGGTAACACATTGCAAGCTTTCGAGACTACTCAGGTCTCTTCTTCAGGCTAGACTAATACAAAATCTGAAGAGTCACATATTTATGCACAATATAACACAGAAAAAATGCAATGGATAAGACAAGTGACGTGAAGCAGAACTATCAATATGGGAGAGGGAGAAACATAAATATTAGACCAGTACATAGATAAGGAGTCCGGATGTTTTATAGTCCTCTGATTGGGGTCTCCTAATATGTTGTGATGCCCCCACCAGGTCTTGAAAGCAAATTCCTTAATTGATGTAAAAAGACATAAATCCATGCGACACATTCATTCCAGCACTGAGAGTGTCAAAGGTCGTCATAAATTTATACTCCCAAACACGTCTCTCTCTCTGAGATGTGACGTTACCTTTCAATACCAGTATTTTCATATCCATGTTGCTGTGATCAGGGATACAAAAATGTTTTGCCACAGGTAGATCCATTCTTTTTTCTCTTATTGTGTGACGATGAGCATTCATCCTTGTTCTAAGCTTTTGCCCTGTCTCCCCCACGTACAGACCCCCAGTTGGACATTTAGTACAAATAATTAAGTACACCACATTAGATGTAATGCAGCTGAAAGTACCTGGGATCTTGCAGTCCTGATGTGAGTTGGGGATCTTTATCTTGTCCGTGGTCATTATAAATGGACAAGTTTTACATTTTTTCTGGTTGCAAGGAAAGGTTCCTGCAGCTGTTGGAGAGGACAGGGAGCTTCTGACAATGATGCTTCTTAAATTTGGGGGCTGCCTAAAACACAGCAGTGGGGGGTCTGGAAAAATGAATTGTAATCGGGCATCTTTTTGTAGTAAAGGTTGTAATTTCCGTGCAGCTCCCCTTAGCACTTCCAGATTTGGGTTGTAGGTGACTACTAGAGGCACCCGGTTATTTTCTTCTTTGGCTTTGTAATGTAGCAGGTGATTCCTTGACATTCTGGTGGCGCTTGTAATTTGGTTTTCAATTGTTCTTGGATGGCAGCCCTGATTCAAAAAGGTCTTTTTGAGGCGACCAAGGTGTTTGTCTCTATCCATGGGGTTGGAACATATACGATTGTATCTGATGGCTTGGCTATAGATAATAGAGTTCTTTATGTGTTTTGGATGGAAACTGTCCCATTTAAGGTATGTTGGACGGTCGATTGGCTTTTGATACAGGGATGTCTCGATTTCATTGCTTTTTAGCTTAATGATAGTGTCCAAAAAGTTAATTTCAGTGCTGGAGTAGTTGAGTGTTAAATTGATGGTGGGATGAAATTGATTAAACTGTTCGTGGAACGTCTTTAGCTGTTGCTCAGACTGCGTCCAGATGATTAAAATATCATCAATGAAGCGGTAGTAGGCCAGGTGCCTGATGGGGCATGAGGACAAAAAGTCGCTTTCAAGCTTGGCCATGAAAAGATTTGCGTACTGTGGAGCCATTTTACTTCCCATAGCTGTGCCAGTCTCTTGTAGATAGATCTTGTTGTCAAATTCAAAGTAATTGTGGGTGAGGATGAATTTTATAAGTTTCACCACAGCATCAGCATCAGTCCCTGTGTTTTCCATGAAGAATTGAAGGAACCATCCTGGCCACCATGGATGTGGAATCTTTGTACTCTAATATCCCCCACCAAGATGGATTAAATGCCTGCGAATTCTTCATCCTCACCCACAATTACTTTGAATTTGACAACGAGATCTATCTACAAGAGACTGGCACAGCTATGGGAAGTAAAATGGCTCCACGGTATGCAAATCTTTTCATGGCCAAGCTTGAAAGCGACTTTTTGTCCTCATGCCCCATCAGGCCCCTGGCCTACTACCGCTTCATTGATAATATTTTAATCATCTGGACGGAGTCTGAGCAACAAGACGTTCCACGAACAGTTTAATCAATTTCATCCCACCATCAATTTAACACTCAACTACTCCAGCACTGAGATTAACTTTTTGGACACCATCATTAAGCTAAAAAACAATGAAATAGAGACATCCCTGTATCAAAAGCCAATCGACCGTCCAACATACCTTAAATGGGACAGTTTTCATCCAAAACACATAAAGAACTCTATTATCTATAGCCAAGCCATCAGATACAATCGTCTATGTTCCAACCCCATGGATAGAGACAAACACCTTGGTCGCCTCAAAAAGACCTTTTTGACTCAGGGCTACCATCCAAGAACAATTGAAAACCAAATTACAAGAGCCACCAGAATGTCAAGGAATCACCTGCTTCTGTTATGATTGAGTCACCGTAGGAGGCAGACACAAAAATAGAAGCTACGTCCAGAAAACCAGAGAAGTTGGCAACTATCAGATTGCAGACCCCTGAACCTATCAACACAACTAGCAGTAGCCGTGGGGGGTTCCTACGATGCCCTAGACCCCTCGATCACAGCCGGAGAGCTAAATAGCCTAAAGACAGAAAAGGAAATCTAAACTGCCCCAGAGCAGACCCCAAAGTAAAAGGCAGCCCCCAACATATAATGACGGTGAAGCAAGATGAAAAAACACTCACAGAGATAGAAAGATAGGCTAAGCAAACGATGGGGCCCAAGCTAACTAAACAGAACAGGAAAGGAAGGTTGCTGTCTGCAATCTGCCAAAACCCTATCAAAGACATAAGCCAACAAGCTGATATGAAAAAGACCCTGAAGCAGCTAGGCTTCAAAAACTAAATCAGCACTCAGGTATTTTCAGAAGATAGAGCTAAAGGAATTCAGCACACCCCAGCAGGGAATGGCAGAAATCCAGAAAAACAAAGCAAAACAAAGTCAAAGTAAAAATGCAAAAAACCGAGCAGAAAACTTAGCTTTAGAAGAGCAGGAATTCAGACTGGTCTCTAAGGATCCCACAGAGAAATCACCCGCAGGGCAGAAGGGCGTCGGCAGCCTTATATCCAGTCAGTAACTCCACTCAGCCAGTCATCATCATCAGACTCAGGTGTTTGATAATCAGGCTCACTACCTTTCTTTACCAGAAGAGGGAGTTCCTCGGGCCTCAGTAGTGAAGGGGAAAATGAACTCACAACAGTACCTCCCCCTTGAGGAGGGGTCACCGAACCCTCAACCACGCCACCAGGGCGATCAGGGTGAGCCCGATGAAAGGCACGCACCAATCTTTTGGCATTAAATATCAGAGGCAGAGACCCAGGAATTATCCTCCTGACCATAACCCTTCCACTTAACCAAATACTGGAGTCTCCGTCTAGCCAGACGGGAATCCAGTACTTTCTCTACCTCATATTCCATGTTACCTTCAACCAATACAGGGTCTGGAGGTGTCACCCCCGGAACAACAGGTTCAACAAACCTCTTCAACAAAGATTTATGGAACACATTATGGATTTTAAATGTGACAGGAAGAGCCAAACGAAAAGAGACCGGATTAATAATCTCCAAAATCTTGTAAGGTCCAATAAATCTAGGCTTAAACTTAGGAGAAGCCACCTTCATAGAAATATTTTTTGATGATAACCACACCATATCACCAACCTTAAACTGGGGACCAATGGTCTTATGTCGGTTGGAAAACCGCTGGGCCTTTTCCTGGGAGAGAGATAACTTATCCACCACTTGGTCCCAGATCTGGTGCATTCTCTCCACCACAGTGTCAACACCTGGGCAGGCAGAGGGCTCCACCTGCCCTGAAGAAAATCGAGGATGAAACCCAAAGTTACAAAAAAAAGGTGACATCAAAGTGGCAGAACTAGCTCTATTATTTAAAGCAAATTCGGCCAAGGGCAAAAATGAAACCCAATCATCCTGATCAGCAGAAATAAAACATTTCAAATATGACTCCAAGGTCTGGTTTGTTCTCTCTGTCTGCCCATTGGTCTGAGGGTGAAAAGCAGAGGAGAAGGACAACTGAATTCCCAGCTTGGAACAGAAAGTTCTCCAAAATCTAGACACAAACTGGACTCCTCTGTCAGATACAATGTTCTCAGGAATCCCGTGCAAGCGAACCACCTGTTGTAAAAACAGGGGCACCAACTCAGAGGAAGATGGCAACTTAGGGAGTGGTACAAGATGAACCATCTTAGAGAACCTATCACAAATCACCCAAATAAGTCATCCTTTGAGAGACAGGCATATCAGAGATGAAATCCATTGAAATATGGGTCCATGGCCTCTTGGGGACAGGCAAAGGCATCAACAACCCACTAGAGCGAGAACATGATTTAGACCGGGAGCACGTCCCACAGGACTGCACAAAATTCCTGACATCACGAGACAAGGAGGGCCACCAAAAAGACCGACTCACCAGATCTCTAGTACCAAAAATACCTGGATGACCAGCCAAAGCAGAGCAATGAACTTCAGACATCACTCTCTTCTTCCACTGGTCAGGAATATACAACTTCCACTGGGACAACGCTCAGGTTTGTCCTCCTGGAACTCTTCCAGAGCACGTCTCAAATCGGGCGAGATGGCAGAAAGAACTACCCCTTCGCCTAAGATGGTAGCAGGCTTGGTCACCACAGGAGAATCAGCAAAGAAGCTCCTAGAGAGGGCGTCTGCCTTGACATTCTTAGTTCCAGGAAGAAAAGAAACCACAAAATCAAAATGTGTAAAAAACAAGGCCCACCTATCCTGTCTAGGGTTCAAGCACTTAGCCGACTCTAGGTAAATCAAATTCTTGTGGTCAGTGAGGACCAGGACTTGATGCTTAGCTCCCTCCAACCAATGTCTCCACTCCTCAAATGCCCATTTCATGGCCAACAGTTCCCGATTCCCCACATCATAGTTACGTTCAGATGGAGAGAACTTTCGGGAAAAGAAAGCACAGGGATTCATTTTAGATGTTACAGTATCCTTTTGGGACAAAACAGCTCCTGCACCAATCTCAGAAGCATCCACCTCTACCTGGAACGGAAGTGAGACATCAGGTTGCCGCAAAACCGGGGCGGAGGTGAATCTTCGCTTCAGCTCCTGAAAGGAAGAAACAGCCTCCGGAGACCAATTTAACACATCAGCACCCTTCTTAGTCAAATCAGCCAATGGCTTGGCAATACTTGAAAATTTTGCTATAAATTTCCGATAAAAATTAGCAAAATCCAAAAACTTCTGGAGGGCCTTCAAAGAAGTGGGCTGAACCCAATCGTAAATCGTAAATGGCCTGTACCTTGGCCGGGTCCATTTCAATAGTTGACAGGGACAAAATAAATCCCAAAAAAGAAATCCTCTGTTCTCCAAAAAGGCATTTAGATCCTTTGACATACAGGGAATTCTCCCTCAAGATCCGGAACACAGTCCGAATATGTTCCACATGAGAATCCCAATCCTTGGAGAAGATCAAAATATCATCCAGATAGATAATCAAAAATTTATCCACAAAATCTCAGAAAATATCGTTCATGAAGCACTGGAAGACAGAAGGGGCATTAGTGAGCCCAAAAGGCATCACCAGGTACTCAAAATGTCCCTCCAGAGTATTAAACGCCGTCTTCCATTCATCCCCATGCTTAATGCGAATAAGATTATACGTCCCCCTGAGGTCAAGCTTGGTAAACCAGCAAGCACCTTTAACTCTGGAGAATAGATCAGAAATCAGGGGTAACGGATACTGATATTTAACAGTAATTTTGTTGAGGGCACGATAATCAATACAAGGTCTTAATGATCCATCCTTTTTGGCTACAAAAAAAAAAACGGCACCTAAGGGTGACGAGGATGGTCTAATATGACCCTTCTCCAACGCCTCCTTAATATAGGATCGCATAGCCTCGTGCTCGGGTACAGATAAATTGAAGAGCCGACCCTTGGGAAATTTACACCCCGGGCTCAGTTCAATTGCACAGTTATAACTCCTATGAGGAGGCAGAGACGCAGACTCATTCTCACTAAATACATCATAAAAGTCCGCCAAATAATCAGGAACATCATGCGACTGAGGAGAGGTGGAAAACACAGGAGCCTCACTAAAGGCACACCGACAACCCCAACTCACCACAGACACAGATTTCCAATCCAAAACTGGATTATGAATTTGTAACTAGGGAAACCCCAGAACAATAGTATCATGCAGATTATGCAACACCAAAAATCTGCAATTTTCTTGATGGTCTGGGGCGACCCGCATTACCACCTGGGTCCAAAACTGAGGTTTATTTTTAGCCAAAGGAGTGGCATCAATCCCCCTCAAAGGGATAGGCGTCTGCAGAGGTGTCATCGGAAATCCACAACGTTTAGCAAAATCCAAGTCCATTAGGTTTAGGGCTGCTCCCGAATCCACAAAAGCCTTGGCGGAAATGTGGACAGGGAGCAGATCAGAGTAATAGCCAGAAGAAACTTAGGTTGAACACCACCAACAGAAAACGTGTGTGCAAAGCGTTTCTCTCGTTTAGGACAGACAGAAATAATATGCGAGGCATCTCCACAGAAAAAACACAACTTATTACGCCTTCTGAACTCCTGACGCTGCTCTCTGGAAAAAACTCTATCACATTGCATCGGTTCAGACATTTGTTCAACAGGTGGCAACACCTCTCGTGCAGCTTTGCGTTCGTGCAAACGCCGATCAACCTGAATGGCTAATGACATAGAATCGTCAAGACCAGAGGGAACAGGAAATCCCACCATAGTATCTTTTACGGCTTCTGACAACCCCTTCCGAAAAAGAGCAGCCAAGGCATTATCATTCCAGGTAGTAAGTACTGCCCACTTTCGGAATTTTTGACAGTACAATTCTGCAGAATCACGACCCTGGTTCAATGCTAGCAGGGTCTTTTCAGCCTGATCAATCGCATTAGGTTCGTCATACAACAACCCCAAGGCCTGAAAAAATGTGTTCACATTAGTCAGAATAGGATCATCTGATTTCAAAGAAAACGCCCAATCCTGGGGATCGCCACGCAGCAAAGAGATGACAATTTCAACCTGCTGCGCGGAGCTCCCTGACGAGTTAGGCTTCAAGGCAAAAAATAATTTACAATTATTTTTGAAATTCAAAAATTTAGACCGATCCCCAAAAAATACATCAGGTGTAGGAATCTTTGGTTCAGCAGCATGTGAATGAGCAAGGTAGGCGGAAATTCCCCGCACTTCCGCAGCGAGCTGCTCCACACGATCAGACAATTGCTTTATCTCCATTGAGAGAGAAAAAAAAAATTCCCCCTACGGCCTCAGAGATATAGAGGAAAAAATATACACTTTTTTTTTTTTTTTTACAATTCTTTCCTGCTATTGAGTACCCTAGGATCTGCGGTATGGCGGGTGATTCTGTTATGATTGAGTCACCGTAGGAGGCAGACACAAAAATAGAAGCTACGTCCAGAAAACCAGAGAAGTTGGCAACTATCAGATTGCAGACCCCTGAACCTACCAACACAACTAGCAGTAGCCGTGGGGGGTTCCTACGATGCCCTAGACCCCTCGATCACAGCCGGAGAGCTAAATAGCCTAAAGACAGAAAAGGAAATCTAAACTGCCCCAGAACAGACCCCAAAGTAAAAGGCAGCCCCCAACATATAATGACGGTGAAGCAAGATGAAAAAACACTCACAGAGATAGAAAGGTAGGCTGAGCAAACGCTGGGGCCCAAGCTAACTAAACAGAACAGGAAAGGAAGGTTGCTGTCTGCAATCTGCCAAAACCCTATCAAAGACATAAGCCAACAAGCTGATATGAAAAAGACCCTGAAGCAGCTAGGCTTCAAAAACTAAATCAGCACTCAGGTATTTTCAGAAGGTAGAGCTAAAGGAATTCAGCACACCCCAGCAGGGAATGGCAGAAATCCAGAAAAACAAAGCAAAACAAAGTCAAAGCAAAAATGCAAAAAGCCGAGCAGAAAACTTAGCTTTAGAAGAGCAGGAATTCAGACTGGTCTCCAAAGATCCCACAGAGAAATAACCCGCAGGGCAGAAGGGCGTTGGCAGCCTTATATCCAGTCAGTAACTCCACTCAGCCAGTCATCATCATCAGACTCAGGTGTTTGATAATCAGGCTCACTACCTTTCTTTACCAGAAGAGGGAGTTCCTCGGGCCTCAGTAGTGAAGGGGAAAATGAACTCACAAAATGCTACATTACAAAGTTAAAGAAGAAAATAACCGGGTGCCTCTAGTAGTCACCTACAACCCAAATCTGGAAGTGCTAAGGGGAGCTGCACGGAAATTACAACCTTTACTACAAAAAGATGCCCGATTACAATCCATTTTTCCAGACCCCCCACTGCTGTGTTTTAGGCAGCCCCCAAATTTAAGAAACATTATTGTCAGAAGCTCCCTGTCCTCTCCAACAGCTGCAGGAACCTTTCCTTGCAACCAGAAAAAATGTAAAACTTGACCATTTATAATGACCACGGACAAGATAAAGATCCCCAACTCACATCAGGACTGCAAGATCCCAGGTACTTTCAGCTGCATTACATCTAATGTGGTGTACTTAATTATTTGTACTAAATGTCCAACTGGGGGTCTGTATGTGGGGGAGACAGGGCAAAAGCTTAGAACAAGGATGAATGCTCATCGTCACACAATAAGAGAAAAAAGAATGGATCTACCTGTGGCAAAACATTTTTGTATCCCTGATCACAGCAACATGGATATGAAATTACTGGTATTGAAAGGTAACGTCACATCTCAGAGAGAGAGACGTGTTTGGGAGTATAAATTTATGACGACCTTTGACACTCTCAGTGCTGGAATGAATGTGTCGCATGGATTTATGTCTCTTTACATCAATTAAGGAATTTGCTTTCAAGACCTGGTGGGGGCATCACAACACATTAGGAGACCCCAATCAGAGGACTATAAAACATCCGGACTCCTTATCTATGTACTGGTCCAATATTTATGTTTCTCCCTCTCCCATATTGATAGTTCTGCTTCACGTCACTTGTCTTATCCATTGCATTTTTTCTGTGTTGTTTTGTGCATAAATATGTGACTCTTCAGATTTTGTTTTAGTCTAGCCTGAAGAAGAGACCTGAGTAGTCTTGAAAGCTTGCAATGTGTTACCATCTTTTCAGTTAGCCATTAAAAGGTATCAACCACTGAGGACTCTCAATTCTGAATATTTTTAGAAATCCTGATGTGATTCATTCTGTGCTGACTGTTAGCGTGGCTGGTCTGGAGCCGGAATCTTCAGGAGTGGACCCTCTGGGCCGTGGCACCGAGGGGCCCCGGGCGAGCTGCCTGGTGGAACCGACCCCTATACAGGGACCGTTAGGAGCAGGCCCAGGGGTTCGAGTACCATGGTAGCCGGTACCGAGAGGGGCGGCTCAGGATGGACTGGAGTAGGACTGTGGGACTGAAGTGTAGATGACAGGACAGAGCTGGAACACAGGGTGACAGGAATGGATTTAGACAGTAGACTGGAATGCGGAGGGATGGCTGTAGCAGGAACA
This sequence comes from Dendrobates tinctorius, assembly GCF_039654945.1. Classification (NCBI taxonomy): domain Eukaryota; kingdom Metazoa; phylum Chordata; class Amphibia; order Anura; family Dendrobatidae; genus Dendrobates; species Dendrobates tinctorius. Next base: position 14,804,953 of record NW_027361802.1, read on the forward strand.
CAGGAGACAGGATTAGAGGAGGATGGAAGGACTGGAGCAGGATGGAACAGGAACACTGGAGGCAGGACTGGAGTAGGACGGCAGGACTGGAGCAGGATGGAACAGGAACACCGGAGGCAGGACTGGAGTACAGTAGGGGACACGGATAGCCGGACTGCGATGCTGCTGCAGGGAGCACATGAGAACGGGACTGTGAGACTGCAGAGAGCACACGAAGAAGCGAGGCCCAGTGTGCTAGGAAACACAATGATCAGGCGCCTCCCTCAGGGGGAAGCAGCCTGATATGCCCCTGTCTGGTCTGCCATTGGTCAGGGGGTGCTTCCGGGTCAGCCGGAGCACAAGAAGCAGAAGGGAGGCGTGGCCGCGGCCTATGGCGCATGCGCATTGCATGCAAAGACGCTGTCGGCCGCGCGCCTGTCAGAGGTGACTGCCGTGGCTGTCGGGCAGTGAGGGGCTGTGGCGTGGGAGCGATGGCCGGGTGAGTATGCAGACAGAGACAGCGTGACAGTGTCCAACTAATCGTCTGCTAAGGCTTTCAGCCATTACAGGGACATTTGCTTAATGTTATGTGATTTACTTCATCCATCATATATAGATATTATGGTTACAGTGGTTGTTGTACTTTGCTGACATTTACTGGCTATTGTTATTATATGTTTTTATGTTAGGAAGCTGTAATTCCCACAATACCTCTCTCTCTGTAACTCCTCTTATCTTCTTCATCACATCCTTTCCCAGAGGCGTATCTAGGGGGCAGCCGGGACTGGCAGGGGGGCGCAGTTGGGCCGCCTAATGCATCAGTCCAAAGTGTCTCCCCCAGTGGCTGCATTCTGCTGCCCCCCCAGACTGGGAGTCAGCAGTTCTCTGAGCCGGTTGTCAAGCTAACAGCTGGCACAGAGAAACTGCAGTGCACCAGCTCCCAGTGTTCATGAAGCTCTGACTGCCGAGTCAGAGTGATGACATAAGTGTGATCAAGTCATGTTCAGAGGCACAGATGGCTGGTAAGTGCTCCACATTAGTGGAGCTGAAGACAACATAGATGGGGGTATTTACTGGGTGATGTTTACTAAGGGGTGGTGTATTTAGTGTGTGTGGGTGTATTTGCTGTGTGTGGGTAATTACTGTGTGTTGCGGGTATTTACTGTGTGTGTGAGGGGGTGTTTAGTGTGTGTGAGGGGGGTATTTACTGTGTGTGGGGTATTTACTGTGTGTGGAGAGTTACTGTGATATGGGGTATAATTTGAGGACAAATTTGGAGAGCAAGGAAGTGACAGGTGCTGACACAACATGGGGAGTGGGAGAAATTTGAAGACACAGTATCAGGAGAAGGATATGAGATGGGAGGCATGTATGGGGGAAGGGTGCAGACACAGCATGGTAAGTGGTGATATGAGTGCTGACACAGTATGAGGAGCAAGGGGAAAATGTATGAGGACACAGTATGGGAAGTGATGGGATGGGTGTGGTCACAGTATGGGGAGTCAGAGGGATGTGTGAGGATACAGTATGGAGAGTGAGAGGGTAAATGTATGAAGAGGAAAGGGAAACGTGCAAGGAGACAGTATGGGGGGAAAAGTGTGATTGGGCACAGAATAGAGACTGAGTTGTGTGGGGGTGTAGCATGGGGTAACAGCATAAGGCCACAGCCAGAAGATGACAGTCCGCTTAGGGGGGTGTGATGAGGGAGCACAGTTTAGAGACTGGGCCCTATAGGGGGCACTCAGTGTGTGAGAACAGTGTGAAGAGGGGGCCTAGTATGGAAAGGAGGGAACAGTGTGGAGAGCATGTACCATAAGAGGTAAAGCATGGGGTCATATTTTGTGCAGGGAATATAGTGAGGGGCAATTACTTATGCAGGGGCTCAGCGTAGGGCAAACACTTTTATTTGGGAGCATTATAATGACTCTGCTATTTTTAACCCCTTTACCCCCAAGGGTGGTTTGCACGTTCATGACCGGGCCAATTTTTACAATTCTGACCACTGTCCATTTATGAGGTAATAACTCTGAAACGCTTCTATGGATCCCACTGATTCTGGCACTGTTTTCTCGTGACATATTGTACTTCATGTAAGTGGTAAAATTTCATTCAAATAGCTTGCGTTTATTTGTGAAAAAATGGAAATTTGGCAAAAATTTTGAAAATTTTGCAATTTTCCAACTTTGAATATTTATGCCCTTAAATCATAGAGATGTGGCACACAAAAAACTTAATAATTAACATTTTACATATGTTTACTTTACATCAGCACAATTTTGGAACCAAATTTTTTTTTTGTTAGGAAGTTATAAGGGTTAAAAGTTGACCAGCGATTTCTCATTTTTGCAACACCATTTTATTTTTAGGGACTACATCACATTTGAAGTCACTTTGAGGGATCTATATGATAGAAAATACCCAAAAGTGACACCATTCTAAAAACCTCACCCCTCAAGATGCTCAAAACCGGATTCAAGAAGTTTATTAACCCTTCAGGTGCTTCACAGGAATTTTTTGAATGTTTAAAAAAAAATGAACATTTAACTTTTTTTAACAAAAAAGTACTTCAGGTCCAATTTTTTTTATTTTACCAAGGGTAACAGGAGAAAATGGACAGCAAAAGTTATTTTCCAATTTGTCCTGAGTACACTGATACCTGATATGTGGGGGGAACCACTGTTTCTGCGCATGGCAATGCCCAGAAGGGAAGGAGCGCCGTTTGACTTTTTCAATGCAAAATTGTCTGGAATTCAGATCGGATGCCATGTCGCGTTTGGAAAGCCCCTGATGTGCCAAAACAGTGGAAACCCCCCACAAATGATACCATTTTGGAAACTAGACCCCCAAAGGAACTTATCTAGATGTGTGGTGAGAACTTTGAACCTCTCAGGGCTTCACAAAAGTTTATAACGTACAGCCGTACAATAAAAAAAATCATATTTTTTCCACAAAAATGATCTTTTCCCCCTCAATTTTTATTTTACCAAGGGTAACAGGACCCCAAAAGTTATTGAGCAATTTGTTCTGAGTACGCTTATACCCCATATGTGGGGGTAATCCACTATTTGGGTGCATGTCAGAGCTTGGAAGGGAAGCAGCGCCATATGACTTTTATGGCTGGAATTGAGATCGGACGCCATGTCATGTTTGGAAAGCCCCTGATGTGCCAAAACAGTGGAAACCCCCACAAATGACACCATTTTGGAAACTAGACCCCCCCAAGGAACTTATCTAGATGTGTGGTGAGCACTTTGAACCCCCAAGGGCTTCACAGAAGTTTATAACGCCCGGGCGTGAAAATAAAAAAATCATATTTTTTCCACAAACATGATCTTTTAGTCCCCAATTTTTTTATTTTCCAAAGGGTAACAGGAGAAATTGAACCCCAACAGTTGTTTTCCAATTTGTCCTGAGTACGCCGATATCCCATATGTGGGAGAAAACTACTGTATGGGCACACGTCGGGGCTCGGAAGGGAAGTAGTGACGTTTTGAAATGCAGACTTTGATGGAATGGTCTGCGGGTGTCATGTTGTCTTTGGATAGCCCCTGATGTGCATAAACAGTGGAAATCCCCCACATGTGACCACAGTTTGGAAACTAGACCCCCTAAGGAACTTATCTAGATGTGTTGTGAGCACTTTGAACCCCCAAGTGCTTCACAGAATATAATGCCCGGGCGTAAAAATAAAAAAATCATATTTTTTTCCACAAAAATGATATTTTTGCCCCCAATGTTTTATTTTCCTAAGGGTAACAGGAGAAATTGGACCCCAATTTGTCCTGAGTAGGCTGGTACTCCATATGTTGGGGTAAAACACTGTTTGGGTGCATGGCAGAGCTTGGAAGGGAAGGAGCACCATTTGACATTTTCAACGCAGAATTGGCTGGAATTGAGATCAAATGCCATGTTGCGCTTGTAAAGGCTCATTTTTTGTGGGACATGGTGACGTTTTCAGATGTACCTTGGTTATTTATATCCGTCTTTGTGATTGCGCGTTATTGCACTTTTTGCTCGGCGGTATGATAATAAAGCATTATTTTTTGCTTTGTTTTTTATTTTCATTTTTTAATGGGTTCGCTAAAGGGGTTAATGGGACAGTTTTATAGGGCGGGTCATTACGGATGCAGCGATCATACTATTTATGAACTCTTTTATTGTTTTTTTTTATTTCCAAAAAATGAATTTATTAGGGAATATTTTTTTTTTAATTTATTTAGCGATTTTTTACAAAAATAAATTATTTTTACACTTTTTTTAACTTTATTACATTGTCCCAGTGGGGACATAACTGTCATGTGACTGATCGCTGATCTGTCACATCACAGATCGCTGTGACAGATCAGCAATCTGTCACAGGCATTGAAGCAGACTTCCTCATGCCTGCGCTTTGCAGGCAGTGAGGAAGCCGCCTCCCTGCAGGCCCCCGAAGGTCCCCGCCGCCATTTTGGATTCGGGGACCTGCAGGGAAGGAGACCCCTGCAGCAGCGCTGCACATCACGGTGCTGTGGGTGTCTCAGGGAAGCACGGAGGGAGCCCCCTCCCTCCCGATGCTTCCCTAAACCCCCAGTACACTGCGATCGTGTTTGATCGCAGTGTGCCAGGGGTTAACGTGTCAGGGGCGGTCTGTGACCGCCCCTGACACATAGTATCGGGTGTCAGCTGTGATAATCACCCGGCCGCAATCAGCGGCGCTCACCCCGTGAGCGCCACTGATCGCGCTAGACGTACTACACCATCCATGGGCATAGGAGCCCGGGTCCCTTGGACGGTATAGTACGTCTCATGTCAGAAAGGGGTTAAGGGCATTGTGTGGGGTTGTGCTGCACTAGACCCGAGAAGATGGTAGTCTGCAAAGATGGCTGTGGATGAGAAAACTCATGGAGTCTGGACAAGATGAAGAAGAATAGAAAGAGAACAACTCTAGGGACAACGTCATCTACGTATAAGGTATCTGGATGTAAATGCATTTTTGTGATACTAAATCTCATATTTGTATTTATGTTAGGAGCATTAAAGGGGTTGTCCAAGTTTGTGATGAGTCTGCAGTTATTCTATGTGACTAAAGACTTCTAAATTCTCACAGTGCACACTGCACACTGTCAGGATTCTCTGGTGCCAGTTATTTGCGTACATGTGGTCACGTGCTGACGAGGCATGCGTGGCCTCACTCAATGAAAATGAATTGAGCGAGGCTGGACACATCTAGTCAGAATGTGGCCAGAATCATCCAAATCACATACTTTTGCAAGGGAGAATCCAAGTGTGCAGTACATGCACTGTGAGAATTTAGAAGCCTGTAATCACCTATAGTGACTGCAGATTTTCATCTCAATCCTGGACACCCCCTTTAATTATAAAATTAAGCCCTGCAGTCAATCCTAACAACTTGTAATACCCTCAGTGTCAGGATTAAGCTCTGCTTGCTGGTTCTAGCAGTCATCACATGGCCGCTACACTCTTATGCGTTTTTCATACTTACACTGTTATGTGACAACTAGCTTCTCTTCCTGCTTCACTTAGTTTTTCACTGAACATTGAATTAGGTAGAGCAGCTCGTCAGCATGTGACTAAGTGTGCAAATTGCATATGTGCTTGGGGATGGATAGCTCCAAACTGAATTCTTGCCACACGTGCCAGAAAATATAGATACACCACTTCCCTTTCAGCTTGTCAGTGTTATCTTGGTAGCATGTGTATTAGGACTGAAGAGAGATTTTTCTTGTTACCCCATAGCCTATACCCTACATATTCTACCTCATCTTCTTCCCTTCATCTTCCCTGACATCTTACCTCAACTCATAAAGGTACTGTGAGTAAAACCTGTTAAAGTTAATCACTGCATCGTCTTTCTTGGATTTACCACGTGCAGTACAATCTGCCATTGCTTGCATGGAGATCTTTGCCCCCATCCCTCCGATACATCTCAAATGCGTGAATCAGTGGCAGAATACATTCTATTCAGGAATTGACTAATATATACACAACACACAGAAAAATATCCAAGATCTTATCCCAATATGTAGTAGGTGTAACAATAATATTAGGAAATACATAAAATTAGAAACGTAGCATAGTTTTTTTATGATTAGCTATGCCTCTTTCCTCGTGTGCAGGCATTACAGGACCTTAGGTATCCATGGTTAGGACAACTAGCAACTAGCTAACTCCAGCGCAGATACAAAAAGTACGGCTGGAGTCACACACAACGTAGAAAAATACGGGCCGTATTTTACGGCCGTAATACGCATAAATGGTCCCTAAATAATGCTCCGTATGTCATCCGTTGTCAGGGTGTGGCTGCGTATTTTTCTCATGTAAGTATCCGTATGTAATCCGTATGTGATCCGTATAGCGTTTTTTTAACGGTTTTAACGGTTTTGAGGCCTGCACATAATTTAAATCATCAGCACCAACCCTATTTATTGCCTCAACATCAGCTTGCAGCCTCCAATCTACCCATTTTGGTGCTGTGCTTGTGTTGGTGTCTTGGTGGTTGTTAGCAAGCATGTCAGACACACTTCAGTTCACCCCAACTGACCGTGTTCTCTTCAGCTGGGTTTTGTCCCGTCGCTTTGGCCAGCCATACCCAGTGATTGTGGATCTGAGAAGGAGGAGACACATGTGGGTCCATCCACTTTTGAGGCAACGACTCACAAGAGGTCATGTTCACCGCCTCTATTCTTCTCTGTGGGATCATCCGGAAAAATGTTACCAATACTGTCGCATGAGCCTTGCAACATTTGATCTACTCTTGGAGACAGTGCGCCCTGGGATAACCTTTCAGGACACAAGGATGCGCAAAACTATATCTGCAGAGGAGCGACTTCTACTCACATTGCGGTATGTACTACACAACCACATTCTCTATGTTCATGATGTGGTGCCCAAAGTATGTATTTTTTTTTTACTAAGCTTAATGCCCTCATCTTATTCCAGATATATATAAACTTACAGAGCAGAATGTTATGTGTATTATGTACTGAATATCACGTAGTGATTGTGTGACCAAATGTATGTGTGTTAGTAGATATGAATCACTAACAAGTTGGGTATGTATGTACCTGGTGTTTTGTGAATTTGTGCATTCTAAAATGTTCCATTTCTGTTGATCTTCAGCTTCCTGTCCACTGGCCTGTCTTATGCCGCCCTCCACCATGAGTTTCTCATTGGAAGATCTACCATTTCTGGCACAGTCAGGTCGACATGTAGTCAAATATGGTCAAGACTACATCAACTCGTCATGCCCCAGCCCAGGATGGAAGACTGGTTGAGGATATCAAGGGACTTTGAGGAGGAATGCCAGTTTCCTAATTGTATTGGGGCCCTTGATGGCAAACATATCCGGTTGCGTAAGCTGCCGAACTCTGGCTCCCAATTCTTCAATTTTAAACAATACTTTTCTGTTGTATTGTTGGCTCTGGCTGACCCTCAATACAAGTTTATAATTGTTGACATTGGGGCCTATGGAAGGACGGGAGACTCTAGAGTCTTCAACCAGATGGATTTACCACCACCACACCAGCTACCAGGCTCCACTCAAGAATCAGTCCCTTATGTCCTTGTGGCAGATGAGGCGTTTCAGTTAGCGCTCAATGTCATGAGGCCATATCCCCGGCGCAACCTGGACCACCGGGGCAGAATTTTTAACTTGCGCCTGTCACGTGCTTGGCGACTGGTGGAGTGTTCCTTTGGCATTCTTTGGGCCAAATGGCGGGTCCTACAGTCTGCCATTCAGCTGAGTGAACAAAATGTAAATGAAGTAATTAAAGCATGTGGTGTTCTTCATAACTTCACCAGGATACATGATTGTTCCTCCTCTGCTGGTGTTGTGTGTGGGTCAGACAATGTACATAGGACGAGACCACCTATCAACCCTCAACGTAGACCACTCTCTGGGCTCAACGTGCATGATATTTTCACAAATTACTTTATGTCACCTGAGGGGGAAACTTCTTGGCAAGAGCATGCTGTGTCTATGTTGTAAATTTTTCTTTTTGGCCTTTGAGAAACTATATATATTACAACCCCTTATGTCTTTTCTCTGTTTCTAAATCACTGTGTAAGCATATGGCAGCATGTCGTGATGTAAGTGCATCATTGATAAAGACAACAACAATTGAAAGTTAAAACTTTTTATGTATCCTTTTTTTCAAGGACTTGTGAAACCATATTCGAGTCATAGGGTATTTAGCAAAATGGCCATAATTGGCCTTAGAACAAAAAAAATGTAAAATGTTACAATACAGCATTAACCACAAAAAACACACAAACCTATAAATTGTAGTATGTAGGGGGGAGAAGGCGGCAGCCCAGCCTGTGTTGCCTGATGGCTAGTTTGGCCAACTTGTCCCTCAGCCTGTGTGGGGGTATACTCTTGCCAATGATGTAGATAGTGGGCCGGCTCATGGGCTTGAGGTTGATACTGGGCGCTATGATATTGGAGACTACTCTCCTGTTGGGGCTGGTAGGGCCGTGAGTCTAAACCACCAAAATGGCCATGTCGTCCCCAACCAGATTGGGACCAGACTCCAACATTGGCTGGGAACAAGTGGCCATTTTGGTGTGCTGGGTTATACCCTGACATTTGGGAATGATGTTGCCAATGTTGGGTGGGGGGAAGGGGGTGATATGTAGGCCCACTTGTAGGAGGATCCTCAGACCCTGATTGAGCAAGCACTTGGGGGCGTGGGTTAAGACATATGAGATTCCTGGGTGACATCTGCCACCTCTCCAGAAACTCAAACACCTCATAAGGGGTATTGGAGGGGGTGCTGGCATCAATTAGGATCTGAATGGATCCTCGCACACATAGCCGCACCTCAAGGGGAAGGGAACGAAGATAATGGGCAAAACTGCGTGAGTACGCCTCCTCCACATCATCAGTGGCAACTCTGGTAAGATAATTTTGGTCCCCTGTATCCACATTGGTCCTGGTATCAGTGGCAGGGATATGGCGCCTTTGTCTACTTTGCCGGGATGGCATAGCAGGCTGGGGGGAAGCCTCTAGCTGAACAGTTGGGCTATTGCTGTTGCCCTGTTCATCCTGAATGTCGGGTGGTGCTGCAGCTGATGGTCCTTGTGGTGGCTCTGTTCCTGGTGGTGGTGTTTCTGGTGGCGGGCCAGGTTCTAGGGCGGGCTCAGGTCGAGCCGGAGAAGTCACTTGGGCCTGGCTCCTTGGAAGGTCACAAGATGGGCCAGACACCTACCGGACCGAGGATGGCCTCTGAATCAGACCCTGTCTCCCTTTCAGTGATGTTAGACTGAGTTCTGTGATTAAATATAAAATGTAGAAAAAGGAAAATTTGGATCAGGCCCTATAAAGCATTTGTGCCATGTGGTGTTTTTGGTATACTTATGGTCTGAGATCCATTATTGGAGCGAGGAACGAGAGGCGGTCGAAATAAACATATTTCCGCTTTGTGCAGGCCGCAGAACCACTTCTTGAATGCTGCTGGCACTCACGGCGATACTGGTCACGGATGCTGTGCCAGCGTCTCATCAGCATGTTGCGATTGGCACGGACCATATAAAATACGCGACAAAAATACGGCTGATGGGAGCTACCCGATAGAGAATCATTGGTCCGTGTGCAATGCGTTTTTTTAATGCCTCTCACTCATCCGTATTCCTCTCTAGTGTGACGCCGGCCTACTACTGCTTTCTGTGTCAGTGGGCTAATCGTGCAAGGGAAAATCCCTACAATTAGAGACTGGCATCTCTGACATTAACTTCAGCTGTGGAGCAAAAATGTCCTACATCCAGCACTTGCTCACCGACATAAGATTTTGTTACCACCATGGCTCATCAAGTTGGGCCTAGTGAAGAACATTGTAAAGGCAATGGATAAAAATGCAAAAGAATGATTTTTTTTTATTTTCACAGCTCTACATTATAAACTTCAGTGAAGCACAAGGGGGTTCAATGTGCTCACCACACATCTAGATACAGTCCTTGAGGGGTATAGTTTCCATAATAGGGTGACTTTTGGGGGTTTCCACTGTTTAGGCAAATCATGGACTCACCAAACGCGACATGACACCCACACATCATTCTATCACAGTTTGCGTTTCAAAACATCACTCCTTCCTTTCTGAGGCCTGCTGTATACCCAAACAGTAGTTTTCATATTGAGGATAAATTGCATTATAAATTGTATGGTACAATTTCTCCTATTACCATTGTGAAAATGCAAAATTTGGAGCTAATAAAAAACATTTTTGTGGGAAAAATTTCACGGCTCAATGCTACAAACTTTTGTGAAGCTCCTGAGAGTCTAGTTTCCAAAATGGTGTCACTTTTGGGATATGTCCACTGTTTAGGAAAAATGATCACTCCAAAAGCAACATAGCATCTGCTAATTATTCCAGCCATTTTTGCATTCAAAAAGTCAGATGGCACTCCTTCCCTTTTGAAGCCATGCTGTGTGCCTAAACAGTAGTTTTCCCCCATATGTGAGGTATTGGCATACCCAGGAGAAATTGCACAATATTTGTAGTACAAAGTCTCCTGTTACTCCTGAGAAAATGCAAAATTTGGGCCTTAAAAACTTTGTGGGAATAATTGGATTTTTTTTTATTTTCATGGCTCAATGCTATAAACTTCTGTGAAGCACTTGGGGTTTAAAGGTGCCTACGACACATCTAGAAAAGTTCCATGAGGGGTCTAGTTTCCAAAATGGAGTTACTTGTGGGGGATTTCCACTGTTTAGGCACATCAGGGGCTCTCCACACGCTACAAGGCATACACTAATTATTCCAGCCAATTTTGTGTTCAAAAGGTCAAATGGTACTCTCCCTTTCCTAGCCCTGCCATGCGCCCAAACAGTAGTTCCCACCATATATAGGATATCAGTATACTCAGGAGAAATTGCACAACAAATTGCATGAAGAAAATTCTCCTCTTACCCTTGTAAACATGCTAAATTTGGGGCTAAAATACAGTTTAGTTGGAAAAATTAGATTTTTTATTTTCATGGTTCAACAATATAAACTTCTTAGAGGCTCCTGGGGGTTCAGGGTGCTCATTACACAGCTAGATAAGTTCCCTGAGGCGTCTAGTTTCCAAAATGGTGTCAATTGTGGGGTGTGTCTACTGTTTAGGCACATCAGGGGCATTCCAAATGCAACATGGTGTCTGCTAATTATTCCAGCAAGATTTACATTCAAAAGGTCAAATGGATCTCCTTCCCTGCCAAGCTGTGCCGTGCGCCCAAACAGTGATTTTCCCCCACATATGGGATATCGGCATGCTCAGGAGAAATTGCACAACTAAATTTGGAATCCATTTTTTTCCTGTTACATTTGTAAAAATAAAAAATTGGGGTCTAAAGTAAAATTTTTGTGAAAAAAAGTTAAATGTTAATTTTTTCCTTCCACATTCCAAAAATTCCTGTGAAGCAATTGAAAGGTTAATAAACTTCTTGAATGTGGTTTTGAACACCTCGAAGGGTGCAGTTTTTAAAATGGTGTCATTTTGGGGTATTTTCTGTCATATAAACCCCTCAAAGTCACTTCAAATGTAATGAGGTCCTTAAAAATTGGTTTTGTAAATGTTGTTGGAAAATTGAGAAACCACTGGTCAACTGTTAACCCTTATAACTTCCTAACAGGAAAAAAAAATAAGTTTAAAAAATTGTGCTGATGTATATTGTACATGTGGGAAATGTTGTTTATTAACTATTTAGTGTGATATAACTCTGGTTTAAGGTCATAAAAATTAAGTTTTAAAATTGCAAAATTTAAAAATGTTTTCCAAATTTCCATTTTCTTCACAAATAAATACAATTTATATAAAAGAATTGTTACCACTATCATGAAGCACAATATGTCCCAAAGATATATTCTCATAATCAGTGAGATCCATTGAAGCGTTTCAGAGTTATTACCTCATAAAATGACAGTTGGCAGAATTTTTAAATTTGGCTTGGTCATGAATGTGGAAACAAGTTTGGGGTGAAGGGATTAAAGATTAATTTCTTATATTTGCATCTAGACTTAGGCTAGGTTCACATTAGCGTTTCTGTGCTCAGCGTATCACCTGCATGCGCAAACGCATGCAAAAACGCATACAAACTCATATTTATGCAGCGTTTTTTATCTGCATCATCTTACGCTTGACGACAAAAATACGCTGTGTGTGCATGCATTTGTATGCGTTTTTGCATGCATTTGCAATGTTTCTGCGCATGCGTTCGATATTTCCAATGCTTTTCCAGTAGAGTTTCCTTGACACCAGACACCCAATAGGTGTGTCTCATGGGATTTCTATATATAGACACACTGCACTGATGAAATCCTCGTCTTTTGCTGCTGTATCCAACTGAAAGATGGATCTTATCGTGGAGAGCTTCATTATTAATCTTGATTTGTCATTGAAATTGGCTGTTGCCTTTGCTGTGGCTTGTGAAGAAGAAAGAGAAAGACGGAGAAGATGTCATCGTCGCTATTGGCAACACCCCATTGCTGAAGTCCGAGAGAGCCATGGATCCTACCACTCATTGTACACAGAGATGCGTGAAAACCCGCAAAAGTTTTTCGACTGCACGAGGATGTCGGAACAGAGCTTCATTGACTTGCTGCAACGGATCCATCACCAGGTAGGACATACAACTACGTAGAGCAATTCCTGAACTGAAGGCCAATACCACACCACCGGAACACCAAAGTCCTGTACAGGAGAAATGAGGGTCAGTACCACACCACCATAACAGAGAAATCCTGGACAGGAGAACTGAAGGCCAATACCATAGCACCAGAACAGAGAAATCCTGGACAGGAGAAGCAAGCCACAGCAGTAGCCTGGGACCGGAGCAGCAACCAGTCTACAAGGAACAGTAAAAAAATTAGTACATAGTGCAGACTGCAGAGACAGACAGACATTTTCAAATCTTCTATACTTACATAGACAGTCTTGTGCTCATATCCAGAGTCTGGAGAGTAATGGCCTTGCAGTGTCCACACTTCCTTTTATACAGCTAGCAATTAGCAGGTGGTGAAATCATTTCCTGGACGTGATCATTCTGAAGTATGCATGCATTTCATTTCAAACGCATGCGTACGCATGTCCTTGCGTACCAATGCGTTCCCATAGACAGTAATGTGTTGTTTTGACGCACTCATCCACATGCGGATGACTGTGCATAATTGACGCCTCAAAAAATGCAACATGTTGCATTCGCCGGACACCACCGCACACAGCGACACGACGCATGCATTTGCATCAGCATGCGAACTGATGCAAATGCAGGTCCCTGCGTACACTATGTTCAATATAGGTACGTGTGACGCATGCGGATCTATGCAGATCATACGATGCTCACAGCTTTGCTAATGTGAAACCAGCCTTACTTTCACTAAACTGGGGAGCAGTGAACAAGCACAGTAAGATATTTAATCAAGGTATTGTGGCTATGGAGAAAAGACATCAAGGAAAAAGGAATCCATCAATGCTGGCAGATTACTGTTGTACAGTTGTAAGATATGATCCACTGCAGGAGTAGAAAAGATAAGTAAAAAAAAAAAGAGTTGTCACTGAATGAGGACCAAATTTTGCAGTGCAATTTCTCTAACTGTTTGTAATTGGCAACAGTGTTTAGACATGTTTTAGTTATTTGAATTGTTGCTAAATTTGTTCTAAATAAATATCAGAAAATTGGTGTAAGGGCAGAGACACACTGGCAAATTTTTCCTCTGAGAATCGGATTGTAAAACTTGCCCTGGCCGGCACCTCTCCTGACCTGAACTTGACAGCTGCATAGTAATCCATTACGCTGTCATGCTCAAGTCAGGAGAGGTGCCGGCCAGGGCAAGTTTTACGATCCAATTCTCGGACGAAAAATTCGCCAGTGTGTCTCTGCCCTAACAAAATATCCGGCATCTTTATTCTTGTAAAACTAATAATGTTTAAAACTATTGAAACTTTTATGAATTAATTATCTGTATCAGTAAATGGAAAACTTTTCAATATCATAGAAACAAGAGTCAACTAAACATTTTCATTGTAAGATTGAATCCTTGAGGTCAAAATCATTCAGAAATGGCTCATTTCATAACTGAATCTGACAACTTTTGAAAATGTGTAGAACACTGTAGTAATTCTTACATCTTTATGTGTTTCATCACCACCAATAGATGCGACTCGTCAGGAGACTACTATAAACTGACCTAGTATTGTTATTAATTAGAGACAAGAATACAGAATTTCATTAAAACCAAATACTGTTAACCTTTAAAACGGGTATGCTAAGTGCCTTCCACAGTGCTTGTAAATGTTATAGTGATGCAGCAACCCCAGATGGGCTTATCTTATGATGCGGCATCCATTAAAACAATGTTGCTCTTTATTGTAATTATATACTTATTAGTAGGGCAAAGAAATAATTTTTCATGATGCTGTGTGTTTTTTTAGTAGTCTTGGAAATAAATAATTGGCATCAGCCGTCTAGTTGCCAATTCTAAGCCAAAGAAATAATTTTTCAGTACAGCTGTGGCTTTTCTAGTAGTGTGGCAAATAAATAAATCTCAGCAGCAGCTGTCTCGTTGCCATTTGTAGGCCAAACAAATAATTTTACTGTACTGCTGTGGGGTGAAAAAAATATTTTATTTTACAGCTGTGTCTATATGAGCAGTAATTCTAAAAAAAAATTATTTTCTGCTGCCTTGTTTTTGAGAGTAGTGTGTCTACAATAAAACTCTACTCTGCAGCACACTCTTTCCCTTTTGTGGGCCAAAAAATGATTTTATTCTATCTCAGTGTCTATATGAGAAGTGTGTCTAAAAGGCTATTCTACTGTTCAGCCATCTTTTTGTGAGCAGTGTGTCTAAAAAAAATTCCACTGTACAGTTTTATATGTATGCGTTGTGGCTGTGCATAAAAAAATAGCTGTAAGTTTAAGCCTCTGTGTACAGTCTGCAACTCTGCCTCTGGGAGTACTGTGCTAAAAAGCTTCTATGTCTACTATCCCAAAAAGCCTCTGGTAGTACTGTGCCAAAGAGCCTGTGTGTGTACCGTGCAAAAAGCTTCTGGGACTGCTGTGCCAAAAAACCTTTTGGGAGTACTGTGCCAAAAAGCCTCTCTGTGTACTCTGCAGCTATTTCTGTACAAATAGTGTGCCTAAAAAATAATTATGCTCTGCTGCTGTGTCTATACAAGTTGTGGACCTAAAAAATAGTTATACTCTGTACCCATGTCTATGGAAATACTGTGCCAGAAAAACCTGTGTGTGTACTCTGTATGGGAGTACTCTGAAAAAAGCCTCTGTGGGGGTACTCTGCAAAACAGCATGTGTGGGTGTACTCTGCAAAACATCCTCTTTTCTATTTTATTTTGGGTAGTCCCCAAAACAGTGTGAATGGAAAATAGAACTAGCAAACTTTGGTGGAGTCTAACAATGGCTGGGTGCAGCTGGTATCTATAATATAACGCTGGGAGCGTCACTCTGTCCGAAGCCTTTATAGACTGCGCAAGGACAGAGTAAGGCACCCAGTGTATGGCGCCAGAGATGGAGGTATGCATAGACAATGAATGCATACCGCGATCTCCAGCACCATGCTTACTTACCTTACCGGGAGGAGCATTGCCACTGCGCTTTTCTTTTTACCGGAGACCGGGGCAGGAGTTCGCTGTCGGAATCGTGCATGCACATAGCGCTATCCGGCACCATTTTACTGAAGACACATTTGCAGTGTGTCTTCAGCAATATGGCGCCGGACAGCGCAGTATGGGGGTCATGCGCATACTCCTGTGCCACACTCCTCCCCGGCCTCTGGCAGAACGTGAGCAGTTTAATAGGGGTGAGGGGGACCATATATATCAGGATAGGGGGGTGAGGGGTAGCATGCACACCAGGATTGGGGGTGAGGGGACCATGCATACCAGGAAAGGAGGGTGAGAGAACCATGCATACCAAGATAGGGGGTGAGGGGTAGCATGCACACCAAGATAGGGGGGTGAGGGTTAGCATACAAATCAGGAAAGGAGGTTGAGTGGACCATGCATACCAGGATAGGGGGGTGAAAGGACCATGCATAATAGGATAGGGGGGTGAGAGGACCATGCATACCAGGAAAAGGGGGGTGAGAGGACCTTGCATACCAGGATAGGGGGGTGAGAGGACCATGCATACCAGGATAGGGGGGTGAGAGGACCATGCATACCAGGATAGGGGGTGAGGGGACCATGCATACCGGGTTTGGGGGGTGAAGGGACCATGCATACCAGGATTGGGGGGTGAGGGGACCATGCATACCGGGATTGGGGGGTGAGGGGACCATGCATTCCAGGATTGGGGGGTGAGGCGACCATACATACCAGGATGAGGAATGGGGTGCCATGCATACCAGGATTGGGGGGGTGAGGGGACCATACATACCATTATAGGGATGAGGGGGTTATGCATAGCAGGATAGGGATGAAGGGGTACCATAAATACCAGGATAGGGATGAGGGGGCCATTCATAGCAGGATAGGGATGAAGGGGTACCATGCATACCAGGATAGAAGGTGGGCAGCACATACCAGGATGGGAGACCATATACCAATAAAAATGCTCGCCACCAAATAAAAATTCAGCCAAAGGTGCAAACAAGTCCTGTGGGATCAACATCCGGTATATTTTAATGAATGCAATGGCTGTGGACAGGCGCATTCAGTTGTCTGTGATGACACCTCCTACTGTGCTAAACACACATTCTGACAGTCCAATATGGAGACCCCTAAGTTAAATAGGCCAGACCCATCAATCAGGATGTGGAGATGTCCACATCATATCTTGCTCATGGATTTGATCTCTAGAGCTTGTGTTTTGTGGTTGGCTTCTCTTTCTGCCAAGTCACAGGAGACACATTTTTTTGTCTTGATGTTTTGGTTTTGTTTTCTGGCTGCAGTCTGTCTAGCTTAACACAGGTGTTTTCATTTGTCCAACTATCATCTTTTGGGTGCAATTTTATATTTTGTAAATCAGTGGGTGTTTCCTGCTGGTGATAAATTCATTTACATAATCTGACATTGTATTGATGTTTGTAGCCAGTCTGTGAGTTTTAAGTTGTTTCTTTGCTATACTTTTCACCTCTCTTCTGTTTAACGTTACTAAGTAGGCTGTTTGTTTAAGATAAATTGCTTTATTCTTTTTTTGGTATTTTGTTATTTACTTTGCTCACTGTAATATCTTTCCATTATTCAGCACACTTTTTGAGTGGCACCCTGCTGTGAACACGGTTGTTCCTCATCCTCTTTTTTCTATTTTTCCTACTCATCTTCTAGAGATCTGTGTACCTGGCTGCTGTTGGTACAAGAACTCATTCTCCAAGAGATGTGTGCATGCCTGGCCTGATAATGGTGTGAATGATCTCTGTTCCTCTTCCTCTTCCCTTTGTGCCACCCCCTCATCCATCATTGCTTGAAGCTTTGCTTTTCTAAGAGGCATCAAAGCTGGGTAATAACGCTTATGATAATCAGTGCTGCCCATGTTCATGGAGAACTCAAAGCAGCGCAACACAGCACACATGTCCCACATGGAGGCCAACTCGCTGGTCGTGAAGTGTTGCTCCGCAGATCGACTCACCTATGCATTCTGCAGCTCAGATTCCAGTATAGCCTGCTGCTGCTTGCAGTATCCACTGCATTTGCAACAGTGCAATCTTATTCCGCAGCGCTTCACATACATTGTCATCACTGTCCCCAATGGGGTTCACAATCTAAATTCCCTATCAGTATGTGTTTGGAGCTGTGTTGTATGTTACATAATTACCCCACTATCTTACACCTCTACTATACCTGTATAAAAGTCTAAACTGAAATGGCAGATAACTTTCTGAAAGAATATGGTACCATAACATGTCCAATTAAGCGTTATGCTATGTGATTTCAGTCTTATGAATGCTCACATTGTGCACAGCTTGCGATGTCAGAATTCTCAGGTCCCGGTCAGTCATGTGACCGCAGTATGTGATATGCATACTACTGGTCACACACCAAATAGACGTGGGTGGCATCGCTCAATACAAGTGAATTTAGAAAGATCGTGCACATCTAGTGGGAATGTGGGCGGAACTATGCATAGCGCATATTTGCGGTCACATGACCGCCCGGGACCGGAGAAAAATAACAGCGCAAGCTGTGCACAATGTGAGCACTCACAAGTTTGCAGTCTCATAGTCACATAACCTGAGCAACCCCTTTAAGTTTCTATGTATAATACTCCCCATAATGTGTTCACACTGAAAAAATAAAGAAAAAGGCAAAAATTAATAAAAACTTAAACAAATCTAATAAAATTTATCCAAAACAAAAGCATTTTTATTGTTGTTCAGAATCCAGTTGAGTTGTTGGATTTATAGAGCAAAGCATTATATTTTGGTGGGAAATACCACTATCTTTCACTAATATCTACTGGAAATTACATAATTTTCCAATACCTACAAGACTCATTACAACATTATGCCATGTTGATTCATACATCATTTTAACATGGAACAGCACATTAATTTCTAAGTAATAGTAACCTACAAAAGACAACTAGTGATCATCATATAAGCATGGTCATTAGACTGTAGATTTTTCTTATTCAAATGCACCAGAAAAGTCTGCCATTTAAGATGTTATTTTACAAGAACTCATTATTAATGATGTTTTAACATCTGTTGGGTGGAATGGTGCTTCACATTTTTAAGAGTTCTTCTGTGGGATCTTCATGGTTATTGTTTTCACTTCAGTGTAATGTTCAAGACCATATTCTCCCCTAGAAGAAAAATATTCACACTTATATGGCTGATATCGTGTGGGACAGCTTATGTGGAAGCTTTTAGAATCAAAGACAGAAGAGAATACAAAGAGAAAAGAGGCAAGATGTACTGTATAAGTCATTCCACAATACTTTTCCTTCTTATACATGTAAAAAATGTCTGCTGCAAAAATGGTGCAGAAATGTCTGCACCAAATACTTAATGTGTGCAGATACCCTAATAAAGGCAATGTAATGTATTTTTGTAGATTATCTTTACATGTAAACTATGCAGAAATGACTATACTGTTAACATCATCACTACCTTTGAAGTATGTATGTCAAAGGTAGTGTCCACATCTTTTCACGTACTTGATGGCTGATTTAATCAGCCATCAAGTGCCTCTAACAGCTGCGGTTCACTGACTGCGGTATTAAACACGTGCCGGCTGGAAGCGTGTCATTCAGCCCTTCCACTGATGCCCCTGTCACATGATTGCAGTGCCCAGGGGCTTGTTATAACATGTGCTCACGAACCTTTGTCTGTCATTACGACCCTCCTGTGAATGCCGACTTGTGGCCGGTGTTCATAGTAAATTGTGATTTCTGCTATACATAGCAGTACTGCAATGTATAGCAAAAGCGATCTCACGATTGCATCTTCAAGTCTCCTTACAGGAGTATTGAAGACAGTAAAAAGTTAAAAAAAAGTTTTAAAAAATATGAACCCCCACAAATGATCAAATCACTCCCCTTTTACCCATTAAAAGTAATTTAAAAAACACATATTTGGTATCGCTGCATTCAGAAATGTCTGATCGATCAAAACAATATAAATTAATCGGTTAACAGTGTAACAAGAACAAAAATCAAAATGCCAGAATTACGTTTTTTTGGCCACCGCAATATTGTAATAAAATAGGATCAAAATAATGTATCTACCCAAAAAGTATTAATAAAAACATCAGCTCGGGGTGCAAAAATAAGTCTTTATCCAGCCCCAGACCCCAAAAAATGAAAAAGATATGGGTCTCAGAAAATGTAGACAAAAACATTTTTTTTTTTACAAATTTTCAAATCTTTTTTCACCACCTAAATAAAAAAACAAACTACACATTATTTGTATCTGCGTACTCGTACTGACCTGCAGAATCATATTTCCAGGTCAGTTTTTACCTTATAGTGTACTGTATATAGTAAATAAAAAACTCATAAAAGAATTGTGGAATTGTACTTTTTTTTGCAATTTCAACGCACTTGGAATTTTTCCTATTTTTTTAGTACACTATTTGGTAAAATGAATGGCGTCGTTCAAAAGTATAACTCATCTGGCAAAAAAAACAAGCCGTTGTATGGCCATATGCCAAGAAAAATAAATAAGGCATGGCTCTTAGAAAAAGGGGAGGAAAAAGTGGAAAATCGATGGGCAGTGAAGGGGTTGCAGTTTAGAAACCCTTAAGCAAATCATAGTCTACAACTGTGGCACGAAATTTCTAAAACCATTATGAGACCAAGTGGCTTTTGGCTTTGCGATTATAATGCTTGTTGGTGACTAATATAAATTCCTATTTTTCTCTCAGTAGGGTGCAGAATGTTAGCTACCACAATTTATTCAGGGTTTTTTTTATAAACCACAAATTAACAACTTACATTTCACGGCCATTTCCGGACATCTTAAACCCTCCAAATGGACACTGAGGGGACATAGCACTATAGCAATTTATCCTGTAAAATAAAAGCACAAATATGTAGCATATCTCTACTCAATATCATCTTAAGGTTCATATGCATCCATTTTTTGGGCATAATTTATTTAATAATTTTTTAATGGAGAAACTTTAATAAATTTGACTTTTATGATAACAGCCCACTCTGCCGTATATGCTGCATAAAGAACACCCCTGCTCCAACTAGGGTCAATAGGGCCAGCAGGGTGAGTGTTGATGAACAGGGGCATCACTGCGCAGGATTTAAGGTGCCAGCCTCTGAAAGGACAGGCACCTCCCTAGGTATCCTTTATAAGTGTCTGTATGATACTTTGGTGGTGGTCTGTGTTATTTCACTTCAATTTTAATACATAAATTAAGTTATATTTTAATATATCCTTAAGTTGGGGTTCTGTCGGTGACTCCTCAATTTTCTACTACTCCTACTGAAACCTTTTTTTCTGTGAATATAATTTCTATAGTGAGCATGCTAATCTCCAACTGTTGGAGAATGATTATAGCCGTCGCTCACAGTAGAGTAATCTTTACATGCGCGCCCTTATAACTGAAAGAGAGCTGCTCCCCAGCAATTTTCAGAAGTGACTACCTCAGGTTTTCGCACAAGCATCTGAATAATGGCTTAAAAGAGGTTTTCTATTACATAAATCCATTTAAACTTTCTCAGCTTCAGACAAGATCAACTAAAGTTTTGACCCTGTGCTCACAAAAAAAAACACTTGTGTACAGAAAAATAGGATAGGCAGTGTTTTTTTCTGGGCACCCTACAATGATATGTTTTTTTCATAGAAGCACAGCAGAGCAATCAACATATTGTCTCTTTGGTAACATCACCTTATTTTTTTGGAGTTCTAAAACAGATGACTTCTGTGTTCAAATCATCCAAAGAAAGTTCATTTAAAAGCCATTTATAGATAGTCTTTAGTTAAATGGCCGAATGGTGGGGCAAAAAGGGGCTAAGTATAGATAATACATACACATCCCTATAGAAATATGCCTACTTGTCTATGGGTGATTTTTACAGACATCGTGCCCAGGATTAGTGTTTAAGGTTCAATCATTAACATGGAGTAGCATCGTTCATTCCCGGGTTGGGTAATTTAAACCCCTGTCAATACAAATGAGCTACATTCCAAACATGAATTACCAAATTACCATATACTGCAGATTTTTATTTAATCAGATTGTTAAATTATCTAGGAATAGGTTAGCCATTAGTAATGAGCAAGTATACTCGTTGCGCAGGTTTTCCCGAGCATGGTCTCCGAGTATATTGGCGTGCTCGGAGATTAAGTTTTCGTCCTCTCAGCTGCATGATTTGCGACTTGCTAGACAGCTTGAATACATGTGAGGAATGCCTGTTTGTTAGGGAATTCCCACATGTACTCAGCCTGTCTACAAGTCGCAAATCATGCAGATGAGACCACGAAATCTAAATCTCCGAGCACGCTAAATTACTCGGAGATCTCCCGAGCATGCTCGGGGACATCCGAGCAACAATGCTACTCGCTCATCATGATTAGCTATGTTTCAGATATCTCATATTGCCAACCTTCAAAACCATCCTTAATCGTCTTCTTCTCTGAAGTTCTGCCATACTGTATCATATGAAAGCTATCAATTGTCAAGGGGCGAAAACATCTCATTTTACATTTAATTAAGAACTTTTCTCTGTTCTACATTAACATGAATCTCATTTATCAGAACAGATATTTTAATAACATTTCCTTTCTGAATGTGTATTCCCTGTTTGATAAGGATTTGGACTGGACATCAAAGAGAAAATTTAGAAAAAGGAAAATATAGACTGGTACATGGTCCTTTCTCTAAGGTCACGTTCACACATATAGTATTTGGTCAGTATTTTACATCAGTATTTGTAAGCCAGAACCATGAGAGGAACAATCAAAGAAAAGATATAATAGAAACACATCACCACTTCAGCATTTTTCACCCACTCCTGATTTTTGTTTTCAAATATTGAGGTAAAATACTGACCAAACACTGGTTTCAAATGACGTATCCAGAGGAATCATTGTTGGGGCCTGTGAGGGTATAACTCAATAGTGGAGATGACTAGATGATGGTTGATGAGATTTATAGTAAATGTCTAACTTACAGCATCATGCTTTAGGTCCAAAATTCTGCGCTATGTAATTTCTTCATACAACTTGATAGAAGTGTAAATGTGGAACTCCCTTTCATTAAACTTCTTGGTCCTTTTGACTTATTCTGCCTCTATGTATCTCAGTACATAGCAGCTAATGAATGAGTTAAAAGTGAGATCTGTCCAAAAGCTCATCTGAAGGCAAGGACTAAAACCTATATCTCTACTCTCCCAAAGGCTCTTCTAAGCTCAGTTATGACCAATGTGATTAGAAGATCATTCAGAAGAAGAACGATAAAAGTTACAGACCTGCCAATGACAGATTTACAGGGGCTGTAAAAGTTAAGTGGTCCTAAATTAAAAAAGTGGCAATTTTTTTGCTCTTGTTTTGTTCTTGCTGCTCACCTGAGTAATTGATTTTTTTTTTTTTATCTGCCATATGGTTCCAGATATATAGGCATTTTTATCTAGTGTTGATTTTTATGGTCTTTAACAAGAGGGTGTTGCTGAGTGGAATCTCTGGGGGCATGTCTTTAGGCTGCTCTGCATTGCTACCCAGTAAAAAAATGCACCTTTGGAAATATCATAAAAACTAGCATTATATATAAAGGCCCACATCCCTAAAACCATATGGTAGATTTAAAAAAATAAATAAATAAAAAAACCAGGGGAACATCAATAATAAAATAAGAGCAAAACCTGGCCAATTTTAACCTGGTGACGCCAAATGATTCCAAAAGTGTCAATACTAATTAACTCCATATCAAAGTAGGATTTGCAACTTAGTCTCAGAACACAAGCAATCTGACAATGCATGGAAATATTAGCAAATTAATCAGCACAGAATATATAATATGCAATATTTAGATAAGAACACAATTAAAATGGCATCTATTATCATCTATAGCATTTCTTGCAGTCAAGAGTGTAAGTTTGTTTCACAATTGGGAGTAAAAGTCAGATTAATACAAAATTCTTGACCCAGAGGACAGCTAGGACAATTAAGAATTCTCCACCATGTAATAATATGAGCGCAAGAAGACCAGCAGTGAGCTGATGAATGACACCAGGGGATAGTATAAGGTAGGTTTTATATTAGAAGGGTATAATTGACTACTATCACTGTATTTGAATGAAGGTTGAAAATTGCAGCGAGACCTAGTGATATCAATGTTTAACTTCAGAGCTATCTGTTGGCAGCTTTAATCAACTCTTATGACTCTGGGAAAATATGTGACCTTCTCACATCACCATCAAGTAAACAATTCAGGTTCCCAGATCTCCTTAGTAGCAAAATAAAAGTAAAGAAAGCAATTGTATTAACTCTTATGACTCAGCTTGGAGTAACTGTTAGGCCAGCTACACACCTTCACTGATATGGACCCAAATTTTCTTGGCTGTACGTGGATCCCCTGATGCTAATTAACAGCATATGTGAGGCTGTTAGTTAAGTCAGGAAATTACGAAATGCAGATGTGAGAAGCTAGTCTAACTTGCGTGAAGAAGAGTGTAACTTGAATTGAGAGTGCAGCTCAATTTTCATTTTGTAACCTATTTCATCCCTAGGTTTCCAGCACATGCAATATATCATGATATGTTATAATGAAAGTTAATGGAAGATGAGGTTTAAACAAAAATAAGATATCAGTGGTTTTAGGCTAAGGCTACACAGCAACTTTTGCTGAATGACATGTCATTCTGTGTGTGGTTCCACTATTACTCCCCAGCAACATGCCCGCTGTCTTGGGGTCATACTTGACTCTGAGCTTTCCTTCGCCCCCCACATTCAATCACTGGCTCGCTCTTGTCATCTGCACCTCAAAAACATCTCTAGAATTCGACCTTTTCTTACTTTTGACTCTGCAAAAACTCTTACTGTTTCTCTTATTCATTCTCGTCTTGACTATTGTAACTCTCTTCTAATCGGTCTCCCTCTTACCAAACTCTCCCCTCTCCAATCTGTCTTGAATGCTGCAGCCAGGATCATATTCCTCACCAATCGTTACACCGATGCCTCTGCCTTGTGCCAGTCATTACACTGGCTACCCATCTACTCCAGAATTCAGTATAAACTTATTACCCTCACCCACAAAGCCCTCCATGGCTCAGCACCACCCTACATCTCCTCCCTTGTTTCAGTATACCACCCTACCCGCGCCCTCCGTTCTGCTGATGACCTGAGGTTAGCATCCTCAATAATCAGAACCTCCCACTCCCGTCTCCAAGACTTTACACGTGCTGTGCCAATTCTTTTGGAATGCACTTCCCAGGTCAATACGATTAGTCCCCAATCTCCACAATTTTAAACGTGCCCTAAAAACGCATTTATTCAGACTGGCCTACCACCTCAACACATTAACCTAATCTATCCCTGTGTGGCACAGCCAAAAGTTTTACCATAACCAGGTTCCCCGCATCATGCTCCCACATGCTTTATGCATCCATTAGCCCTCTATGTCTGTACTGTTACACACTTAACATTATGGCTGGTCCATACAATCAGGGCAACTGTTACCACCCACCTTTCGTGTCTACCTCTTTTTCTCATAGATTGTAAGCTTGCGAGCAGGGCCCTCATTCCTCTTGGTATTCATTATAATCTATGTGATTATTGTTATGCTGTAATGTCTATTGTCTATACAAATCCCCTCTGAAATGTAAAGTGCTGCGGAATATGTCGGCGCTATAGAAATAAAATTTGTTATTATTATTATAAGTCTGATTGTCCCAGGAGACCTTGTGACCCACAACCTAATGCCACTATAACATATGATTTAGCTCCATGGACTTCAGTGTAAGACAGATTTGACTGTTACATGCATGTGACATGCTTGCAATTTGGCTGGTTTTTTTACATCCGAATTACAGCTGTAATATAATCAGTCCGCAGCAAGATTGGTCTTGTCAGCTACTTGGGGTTGTGCAATACAAGTTGCCATTTAGCCATAAAGTCATTATCAAAGTTCACATTTCTTGGCCGCTTGAAACTAATTAAACAAGCTATATAGGTTAATTTTGGTTTCCCTCTTCATAATGTCAAACGAAACTGCAAAAAATTTAGTATATAAAAAAAGATGTTTTTTAGGTAGGATTTAAAAATTTAGGCAGCTATCAAATGCATGCCTATACATTATACTGACTGTAGGTACAAATCATCATACAATAGACACCTACAACATGTCTTGTTATGGAAATAATTGAATTCTCCAAAATGTAGCAATTCTGGAACATCTTTTCTTGACACTTTATGTTGTTCCATTCCTCTGTTATTCCTCCCTGAAATGTAGCATTAAGTTTACAACTGAGTGTTACCAATGGGGTGTGTCCAAACACAGTCTAAAGGCGCATTCAGGCATCCATGCAAATCGGTCCGAGATTGGACAGCAATTTTGCGGACTGATGCATTAAGCTTTGGTCGCTTTGGTCGGGAGACCCACGGCCAGTCCATGCATTGCGGTCCAATCTTTGACCTATTTGCGTGGATGTCTGAATGCACCCTAACACTGTCCAATCAAGGTCAATAGTGCCATATCATGTAAAAAACAACACATTTCTAGATGAAATAACAGAGGAACAGCATAGTACATATTTATGAAAAAAGATGCTCTAGAATTGTTGGGGAATTCAAGCATTTCCTAAAACAGGCAAGAAACTGAAATGACCAAATCCATTAGTTTGAAATGTTTACACCCAAATAAAGTTCATTTGTACAGTAGTTGCCCATTAGCACATAGGGAAACCAATTACAATCCATCATATTTCCATATATTTCCACATATTACAATGCTATTAATAATTGTCTTTATGATAAAGTCCTTGCATTTTTTATTAGCAAATTATTTGTACCCTTTTGCAAATAACAAAAGAAAGAAGCCAGCGCTGCTTGTGGATAGAACGCATAACATGAGGTGCATATGCACATATTAACATCTAACTGTATTCAAAATGAGACATTTGGCAAAATATTGATCAATAAATTGAGCCACCCCACCGCGCATATTGGTTTGTGGTTGACCACCACTGTAACCGTGCGCGCTGGGTTATGTTCGCCATTTTTGCTGTGTTCATTGTGATGGATCTAGGCTGCTGTGCACGCACACAACAGCCCCGCCCTGCCCCAGGCTTTATTTAATTTGTGCACCTGTGTCTGAGCCTGCATCGCCCTTCATCTGTGTTTGCTGGTCAGGCAATGTGTGGAGGTGAAACCTGAGATGTCTATGTTCAGACCTGGTTGGCCTTTATCTGCACTTGCTTCATCTGGCTGCACGGGAATGATGCAGATATGCTTCAGGTACGGATTGCATTTGATATGGTCTTGCTTTTAAAATATTTAGGAGGCCGTAATGGCACAGTGAATAATAATAATGCAGAGTAGGACCCCCCACATGAGATTGCCTTGGCGCGGCGGGGTGGCTCAATTTATTGATTAATATTTTGCCAAATGTCTCATTCTGAATACAGTTAGATGTTAATATGTGCATATGCACCTCATGTTATGCGTTCTAGCCACAAGCAGCGCTGGCTTCTTTCTTCTCTTTTGCAAATAACAGTGCATGCTGGTCTTTACAATAACATTTTGAATTTTGTAAAAGAAGATACATCATTATAATGAGCCAAGGTATATTTTGAGGTCATTACACACTTAGTGCAAACTGTCTTACATCTACTGTTAAGGAACCATACTATACATAGAGTACAGACCAAAAGTTTGGACACACCTTCTCATTCAAAGAGTTTTCTTTATTTTCATGACTATGAAAATTGTAGATTCACTCTGAAGGCATCAAAACTATGAACACATGTGGAATTATATAATTGACAAAAAAGTGTGAAACAACTGAAAATATGTCTTATATTCTAGGTTCTTCAAAGTAGACATCTTTTGCTTTGATTACTGCTTTGCACGCTCTTGGCATTATCTTGATGAGCTTCAAGAGGTAGTCACCGGAAATGGTCTTCCAACAGTCTTGAAGGAGTTCCCAGAGATGCTTAGCACTTGTTGGCCCTTTTGCCTTCACTCTGCGGTCCAGCTCACCCCAAACCATCTCGATTGGGTTCAGGACTGGTGACTGTGGAGGCCAGGTCATCTGGCGTAGCACCCCATCACGCTCTTTCTTGGTCAAATAGCCCTTACACAGCCTGCAGGTGAGTTTGGGGTCATTGTCCTGTTGAAAAATAAATGATGGTCTAACTAAACGCAAACCGGATAGAATAGCATGCCGCTGCAAGATGCTGTGGTAGCCATGTTGGTTCAGTATGCCTTCAATTTTGAATAAATCCCCAACAGTGTCACCAGCAAAGCACCCCCACACCATCACACATCCTCCTCCATACTTCACGGTGGGAACCGGGCATGCAGAGTCCATCTGTTCACCTTTTCTGCGTTGCACAAAGACACGGTGGTTGGAACCAAAGATCTCAAATTTGGACTCATCAGACCAAAGCACAGATTTCCACTGGTCTAATGTCCATTCCTTGTGTTCTTTAGCCCAAACAAGTCTCTTCAGTTTGTTGCCTGTCCTTAGCAGTGGTTTCCTATCAGCTATTTTACCACGAAGGCCTGCTGCACAAAGTCTCCTCTTAACAGTTGTTGCAGAGATGTGTCTGCTGCTAGAACTCTGTGTGGCATTGTCCTGGTCTCTAATCTAAGCTGCTGCTAACCTGCGATTTCTTAGGCTGGTGACTCGGATGAACTTATCCTCCGCAGCAGAGGTGACTCTTGGTCTTCCTTTCCTGGGGCGGCCCTCATGTGAGCCAGTTTCTTTGCAGTGCTTGATGGTTCCAATTTTTTGGACTGACTGACCTTCATTTCTTAAAGTAATGATGGCCACTCATTTTTCTTTACTTAGCTGCTTTTTTCTTGCCATAATACAAATTCTAACAGTCTATTCAGTAGGACTATCAGCTGTGTATCCACTAGACTTCTGCACAACACAACTGATTGTCCCAACCCCATTTATAAGGCAAGAAATCCCACTTATTAAACCTGACAGGGCACACCTGTGAAGTGAAAACCATTTCCGGTGACTACCTCTTGAAGCTCATCAAGAGAATGCCAAGAGTGTGCAAAGCAGTAATCAAAGCAAAAGGTGGCTACTTTGAAGAACCTAGAGTATAAGACATATTTTCAGTTGTTTCACACTTTTGTTAATTATATAATTCCTCATGTGTTAATTCATAGTTTTGATGCCTTCAGAGTGAATCTACAATTTTCATAGTCATGAAAATAAAGAAAATTCTTTGAATGAGGTGTGCTAAACTTTTGGTCTGTACTGTATAAAGTATATAACAATGATTGCATGAGCCCAGAAGCTGTGCCCATTCAATCACTGCAAAAAGTCTGGCAAAGTTTGAGTTTAATTACTTAGATGCTGTGTTCAATTGCAACCATAGTGTGAATAGGAACTCACTCGCTCTTGGGTAGCTGACTGAGAACTCAGGTTGATGCTAAGTTACCATGGTCTGTTATAAACAAAATAAAAGATACTAAAATACTATAAAATACTACATATTTATTTATGAACCAATACGGTATTTTAAAATATTATACTTTTCAGCAGTGAAATTGCAAAGTCAAGGAATTATGAAAATCACAGGATCGATAGACATATTAATGATATACTGTGTAAGTGATGAAAAAATGAAAACAACATTTTCAAAATATCTCAATTTATTTGCTATCAAGTATGAGCTCCATGTGCAGAAATACACTCACACACGTGCAATCAATGAGGAATGTTCTGCCACTGACGCTGAATGCACTTGAGCACGCAAAAAGTCAAGATCCACTGCTGGCAGCTCAATTTGCAATTGCCGACCAATGATATTCCAGATATGCTCGATGGAAGACAAGCCTGGTGATGTTGCAGGCCATGGCAGCATATTTTTCTAACATACAGTATAATCTGCTCATGAGCAACATGCGGCCTTGTGTTGACATGTATAAAAATGTCTCCTTTGACACTTTGGAGAAACAGCTGTACCACAGGTTCCAAGATCAAATCAAAGTACCTTTGCACTATATATTATGCTAAACCACACCAAAATACCTGGAGTAGGAGGGGTGTGAAATTCTCTTGTGAAGGTCACTTCATGGCATTGCCTATGTGGTCTTGTCAGAATAAAAAAATGGTGAATAGAGATCCATTCTGTACTACAAGAAAAATTATACATCACATACCGACCTAAGGCATCAAATAGTTTCTACACTACACAAATCAGAAGGCATTAACACAACATTGGACTAAAAGCCAGACATCTAGCTACAGGTGTTTCATTGACCTCATGGCATGGCTCTGAAAAGCTATGAAACTGCAGAGTAAGACAACAATGGAGGCTGGAATTGAAGTTTATCTTTTGTCTTGGATGCAATAATAGCTGGGTATAGGACTGCAGACCACGTGGGCCACACCATTAAGAGGTCTTCACATGGAAACATGAAAGTTACCCAAGAGCCATATTTTAACACAACACCAGGCCAGATATTGCTTGCGATTCTGTGAGCAGCCTGTGTGGTCCACACGTGCTAGCCTGCAGAGTCTCTAGACTTGTCACACCCATGATCACATCTTGAACTTCATTAGTCGGCATTTGCAAAGGAGCTGCCACCAGCAAATCTTGATGATTTGCGTGTCCAAGTGCATTCATCATGGCAGAGTACTCGTACCTCAGACCATTACTAACCTCATTGATGATACAACATAAAAGTTGTGACAATACATGTATTTCTGCCCGTGGTACTCATAACTGATACTTAAAACATCGAGATATTTTGAAAATTTTGTTTCTATTTTTTCATTATTTGCATTTTATTAGCATAATTGTCAACCCATCATGTGATTTTTATAATTCCTTGACTTTTCCTTCTCAGTGTTGTAATTTCAATATTGAACAGAACAGAGTATATTAAATGCTTCAAGTCATCAAGGACACAAAAAGTGTCAACCTAAATAGATTAAAGTTTAATCTTTTATCCAATAACAATGATTTTACTTTTTAAAAATAGTTTATCATAAAAAATCATATTTGCAGCAACCCTAACGATAAAATGAATCTGTCATTTTTATTGTAACGTAAAAGCTGCTGTTTTTTCTTTTTTGCAACCCCCGAAATGTTTTTTATAAAAATGAATCAACCTTTTCTACTTTATGCACTTTATGTACCTTAAAATAGTATTAATAAAAGTTACAACTCATATTACAGAAGACAAGCTCTTATAAAGCTATGGTAAAATATAAAAAA
This sequence comes from Dendrobates tinctorius, assembly GCF_039654945.1. Classification (NCBI taxonomy): domain Eukaryota; kingdom Metazoa; phylum Chordata; class Amphibia; order Anura; family Dendrobatidae; genus Dendrobates; species Dendrobates tinctorius. The sequence continues at coordinate 14,835,725 of NW_027361802.1, forward strand.
ATTATCATTCTTGGAATATAGTGACATAATATAAACAAGAAAGGTTTTTTTTTATAAATAAGAAAGGTTTTTACTGCATGGTAAACAGTGGGAAAAAAGGCAATATATAGTGGCTTAACTGCAAAAAGTCTTTACATTGTTTACCACTCCATTTTTTATGGGACTATGTGAGATAGCACAATGCTCAGATGTCTCCGGCAGTTCCATAGAGAATGAACAGAGTGGCGGTTGAGTGAGTGTCTGAGAGTGAGGAAGTCCGCTGTTCACTATGTGATAACGTCTTTTTACCAGAATACGCTCTTAAAGGAAACCTGTCACCAGGAATAACGCTGTTAACCTGCAGATATGTTAGCCAGCAGAATGCAGCGGGGAGAAAATGATCTTTATTCTCCCCGTCAGCGTTCAGTTTTCAGTCATAGGGGCGGAGGCAGCGCTGGTTCAGTCACCGCTCTGAGTATACAAAGTAGCCACTGTAACCACGCCCCCCGCCCTGACTGAGAGCCAGACGCAATGTAGAGCGAGTATCAATCAGGGCCGTGGGCGCGGTTACAGCAGTCTCTGTATACTCAGAGCGGTGACTCAACTAGCACCGATGCCACCCCACATGACTGAATACTGAATGCTGGCGCATTTGGCTGTTAACCTGCAGATTAACACCATATCTGCAGATTAACAGTGTTATTCCTGGTTCCCTTTAAGTTCATTAGCATTCCATCCCGACGTGTTCCTTGTTCATTCACCATGTTATTATTTTGTCATTGAACATACAAAATGAATAACTACATGACTATGGTAGATGTGAGATGGTATATCTATTTTCCTGTACAACTCTCTTGTACACAATTCATATGCATGTGTAACTGCTGTAGGGGGAGCATGGAGTACAGAGACTGATGCAGCTAGGAACAGACAGTGTTTCACAGTAACAGACATTAATCCCTCTTTTACTGCATTGCCTTGGACTACAATTCTCAGAAACCTAAGGTCTTCTCTGCAACCTGGAAGAGGAGTAGCAGCAGTACAGGAGAGGATGGATTGGGTGAGCAAGCTGGGGAAGAAGGGTAGAACTAATCGCACTGGGGAACGTGAGGGTTGTAAGACATTGCCGGTGAGAGACAGTGATGATCCAGGACAGGAACACAGGGTGCGTGCTGACAGCTCTGCCGTCCTGTGTGGGAGGACAGTGAGCTCTGGAGCTGTACCATAACTACAGACAAGCCAGGTTGCCAGGAGTTGTCCACCCCTGCCTGGTTTCTCATATAAAATAATATTACCTTCATTTCCCTGCATCACCAAGCCACTGAACCCTGAGATCCCAAGCTGGAACTCTATGTGATTACAGACCTGCTACATCAATACCTACAGCTGAGACTTGTGGTTCCATTATTGGGGTGTATAGTCAATCTCTAAAGCTGGCCAGTTAACTGGCAGTTTAGTTACTGCTAAAATATCCTTGGCACCCAGGTAAGTGAGGGCGAGAGGAAGGAATCCTGGAGGGTTTTCTAAGAGATACTATACTGGAGTATCTGGAGAAGAATAACCTCATGACCCAATATCAACATGGGTTTACAAGGGACCGTTCCTGTCAGACTAATCTGATAAGCTTTTATGAAGAGGTAAGTTCCGGACTGGACCAAGGGAATGCAGTGGACGTGGTGTACATGGACTTTTCAAAAGCTTTTGATACGGTGCCACACAAAAGGTTGATACATAAAATGAGAAGAATGGGGATAGGGGAAAATATGTGTAGGTGGGTTAAGAGCTGGCTCAGGGATAGGAAACAAAGGGTGGTTATTAATGGAGCACACTCAGACTGGGTCACGGTTAGCAGTGGGGTACCACAGGGGTCAGTTTTGGGCCCGCTTCTTTTTAACATATTTATTAATGACCTTGTAGGGGGCATAGAGAGTGGAATTTCAATATTTGCAGATGACACTAAACTCTGCAGGGTAATCAATACAGAGGAGGACAATTTTATATTACAGGAGGATTTATGTAAACTAGAATCTTGGGCTGATAAATGGCAAATGAGCTTTAATGGGGATAAATGTAAGGTCATGCACTTGGGTAGAACGAACAAGATGTATAATTATGTGCTTAATTGTAAAACACTGGGCAAAACAGTCACTGAAAAAGACCTGGGTGTATGGGTGGACGACAAACTCACATTTAGCAGCCAGTGTCAGGCAGCTGCTGCAAAGGCAAATAAAATAATGGGATGCATTAAAAGAGGCATAGATGCTCATGAGGAGAACATAATTTTACCTCTATATAAGTCACTAGTGCGACCACACTTAGAATACTGTGTACAGTTCTGGTCTCCGGTGTATAAGAAAGACATAGCTGAACTGGAGCGGGTGCAGAGAAGAGCGACCAAGGTTATTAGGGAACTAGGGGGTCTGCAATACCAAGACAGGTTATTACATTTGGGGTTATTTAGTTTGGAGAATCGAAGGCTTAGGGGTGATCTTATTACAATGTATAAATATATGCGGGGACAATACCAAGAGCTTTCTAATGATCTTTTTACTCTTAGACCTGTGACGGGGACAAGGGGGCATCCTCTACGTCTGGAGGAAAGAAGGTTTAAGCATACTCACAGACGCGGATTCTTTACTGTAAGAGCAGTGAGACTATGGAACTCTCTGCCATATGATGTTGTAATGAGTGATTCCCTACTAAAATTTAAGAAGGGACTGGATGCCTTTCTTGAAAAGTATAATATTACAGGGTATATACACTAGTTTCCTTAATATTGCGTTGATCCAGGGAGCTAGTCTGATTGCCGTATGTGGAGTCGGGAAGGAATTTTTTTCCCCAATGTGAAGCTTACTGTTTGCCACATGGGTTTTTTTTGCCTTCCTCTGGATCAACATGTTAGGGCAAGTTAGGATAGGATATGGGTTGAACTAGATGGACTTAAAGTCTCCCTTCAACCTTAATAACTATGTTACTATGGAAAGCTTACGGTAGCTTCAATTTTGTAAGGAGCAGGGATCCAAGAAATTACAGCTTTGAGTTTGTGGGGACCCTGAGACATCAGAGGAAAAGACAGGAACAGAGGTAATATGTAAGCTGGTCCTGGAAGAGCTAGTGGAAGAATACTGGACCAGCCTGATGTACTACACTGCAGAGAGCTCATGGTAAAAGGGTAACTTGAAGTATGGAAAGTCCAAGTCAACTATGTAATTGAAATAATGTGCTGTCGTTCATAGCTGCGATGCATGAATCTCTGATAATGATGATAATGACAAAAGCCGTATTTGCTAGTACAGAACACTAGTACAGAAAAAGTGTATAAGCTGTTTTTATTTTCTATTGGACCCTGCTTCATTTAAAAAAGGTTTGTCTAATTAGTGGAAAACCCCTTTAAAGATGGATCATTAATTATACCTCCTATCGAACCTCCATTTAATAACTTCTTATTAAAATCTCTAAACTTCTGGGTAGTATGATAATGTCTACAAAAACCCCATGAAGACTCCCCCCTCCATCCAGAGTAAAACTACATTAGGGAAGGTGGACAATCTGCTTGCTGGTCTTGGAGATGCATGTGCGTGAGGTATAAATCTTTTCTTTCTTGTAGCATTCCCTTTTCTACAAGTCTCCTATTTTATTTTCACAGGCCCGTCTTGCTGACTTCTTTCTTTTCCCCTTACTAAAGATGCCTCACCCCACCCAACCCAATCATGTCCTGTCCGTGGTTATTTGTGCTCTTTTTTGCACTATTTGAATAGTCAGTCAAAGCGGTATGGCACCTTGTGCGTGTGTGGACAAGAACTAATTACCTGCTTTAGACCTTACCTAGCTTAGTATCTACAAACTAGTGTTAGAGACACCGTTTTCCCTCACCCTTTCTCAGTCAATAAGGTAGGCTGCTTATGCATTTATGACTCACACTGTTTTTGGCAGAATTCACGTCTTTGATAACATTATTGACAGATATTATGGACTGACTATGGAATGATTTTAGCAGATGCTGAAATGCAACATTAGAAGCCGCCTGGAATGAAATTGTAGCCTGCTTGCCCATCTATAGCTCACTGTCCCACGCACACCTAAAATACATCTCATGGATGAGCGGAGCTGGCAGAATCAAGGAATTTCCTGTGGGAAATGATTGCTTAATAGGAAATATATTGTTTATGGATTAATTTTAACCACCCTTCCTTAACCATCAAATAAGAGTTGAAAATAAATTCAAAAAGATTCAAAAACATGTACTAAAGTTAGGGCACTATGTGCTAACTCTGATTCACAGTTTTATTAATTTATATGAACTCATCATTATTATTGTGATTGTCATTTTTCATTTTTTGTTTCATATAAAGGACATACAGCACAATTGAAGATTCTGGTAATATCTTTGTTAGACCAATAACAGCATTAACATACAGTATATTATTTATTAGTGTTTTGATCAGAGCTTTATGGATCACAAGTTCACAACATGTTACTATTGAGTTACTTACTACTATACTTTAATATCAGGGCTATGCTCACTGCTATCTTTATCCAATGCCTATTTTATAGGATATTTATAATGTAGGTCTGTCAGTCGTTGCACAACAGCTTTAAAAATGGCTACCACAAACAAATGTAGCACAAGTCACTTTGTTTCCAAACATCAGGGGATGCCCTGGCCTTCAACCTTTCACGCCTATACATGTATCTCATTTTACACAGTAGCCACTGGATTTGGACCATGGAGTCAGCTGCTGACCGATGGTGCAAGCTGGCAGGAGTGATAGGATACTCGTGTCAGAACAAGCGGGGCAGTCCAGGTACAAAATCTCCAGGAACAGGCTTAGGTTTTTAAAAGTAAAAACCACAAGAGCAACAAGAGCTGACATATTGGGATGTAAACCAGGCAACCCAAACTATATCTGTCAGCTCCCAGCAGTAAGATAGGAACTTTAGGTATGATGCTGTCCTTTTTGCCAAAGCAAGGAGCTGATCAATCTAAATGGATGGCACACATTCCATACTGCCAGACTAGATGGTGCTACAGGTCCCAACTTCAATAGTCTTAGTGACTGGACGGAGCATGGGCCGCCCAGAGCTTCTGGTCCTGAAATCTCGCCAGTAGCCAGTGCCACTAGCAGAATGAATACCATGGTACCTGATGACAGGAGCAGACATCTTAGAAGCTGGTCCCTGAGGAGATATGATAATGTTGTTGTGCAGAGCCACCCATAAGGAACTTCCATGATTGCATTTTATCTTAACAGCTTACAAGCACTTCCAAAATTGATTCTAGTCATATACAGTCACGGCCAAAAGTGTTGGCACTCTTAAAATTTTTATACAAAATTAAGTATGTCTCCCAGAAAATTATTGCAAGTACACGTTTTGCTATACATATGTTTATTTCCTTTTGTGTATTGGAACAACACAAAAAAATTAGAAAAAAAGAAAATTTGACATAATTTCACACAAAATTCCCAAAAGCGGCCAGACAAAATTGTTAGCACCCTCAATTTAATATTTGGGTGTACACCATTTTGAATAAATAACTGCAATCAATTGCTTCCTCTAACCACCAACAAGCTGCAGTCTAGCTTTTTATGTCTCTGTGTCAGCAGTGGGTTCCTACGAGGTCTCCTGCCATAGTGTGTCATTTAATTCAAATGTCAACAGATATTTTGTGCTGACACTGATGCACTCTGAGCCTGCAGGACTGCTTGAATTTCTTTGGAACGTTATTGGGGATGCTTAGCCACCATCCGGATTATCCTTCGTTGTAACTTATCATCAATTTTTCTCTGCCGTCAACATCCATGGAGATTAGCTACAGTGCTATGGGTTGTAAACTTCTTGACCTTGTATTGTGGACAAAGGAACATCAGGATCTCTGTAGATGGACTTTGTAACCTTGAGATTGTTGATATTACTCAACAATTTTAGTTCTCAAGTCCTCAGACAATTCTCTTCTCCTCTTTCTGTTCTCCATGCTTAGAGTGGAATACACAGGCACACAATGCAAAAATTTAGTCAACTTCTCCCTTTTTAATCTGGTTTCAGGTGTGATTTTCATATTGCCCACACCTGTTACTTGCCACAGGTGAGTTTGAATGAGCATTATATGCTTGAAACAAAGTTGTTTACCCTCAATTTTGGAACAGTGTCAACAACACTTTTGGGGTTTTGTGCGAAGTTAGGCCCAATTTGACTTTTTTTATCATGTGTATAACAAAATATGTGTAATTGCGATATTTTCTGGAAGAAATACTTCATTTTCTGGAACAATTTCAAGGGTGCCAACACTTTCTGCCATAACTCTGCAAATTTATAGTAGGTACATTTAGAATCTTACTTACCAGACAGTTCCTGCTTGAAGAGCTGCAGAAACTGTCATTGCTTTGTCAAGGTCTTTGGTGAAAACTCCAGCAGCCAGTCCATATGTGGTGTTGTTTGCCCTCTTAATTACGTCATCAATATCTTTGAATTTCATAATTTGCTGTACAGGCCCAAATATCTATTGACATAAAATAGTGATTTGAGGTATTTATACATAAGCAAAAAGCATGAATGGTATAGGAAACTATATAAAAATAAGTTTCTCTGACCATCCATAACGAAAGTAATTATCCATATTTGCATTTACCGTGTCTAGGAAAACTGATTGACTTTCCTTTGGGGGTCATTATGTTGTTTTTCTCACAACAGTTCATATACAATGAAGAGTAGAAGATACGATTACATACGGTATATATAATATATTAAAAATTAGCTTTACATAAACAAAACCTTTAACTACTAGCAAAAAAAAATTACCCGATAGATGTGGGTCACATTGCTAGGACCATCATCTATCTCTAGAACAGGGCTTTTTCTGCATTTTGCTTTTTGAGCCTCAAGTAGAGCTTCAAATTATTATTTCAGTAGGGCTATCATCATTCTGCAATGATAAATGAAGTCAAGAAATTGTGGAAACAACACATTGGCCCGGTGTTTCAATAATGAAATGTAGAAAGCATAAGCAGATTCACCTAATTTACTTATGAACATACCTCTTCTTTGGCAATGCGCATGTCATCCTTTACATCTGAGAAGACGGTAGGTTGGATGAAGAACCCTTTATTGCCCCATGGGCCACCCCCACATTCCAGTTTTGCTCCTTCCTTCTTTCCACTTTCAATTAACGACAGAATTCGGTCATATTGTTCTTGGTCAATCTAAAATGTAAAATTATGAAGAATGGATGTTATTTTTACAAAACCTGTTTTATTGTGGAATCTGATCATGCGATTATAACATCACATACACAATTATATACCGGTAAGTAATTGCCAATAGGCTGTATTAAATTCAGGAGTCCTGAGCATGACATTTGCTCCAGAATAACACAATACCTATATGGTGATGACATTCATGCCAGCATAGCACAAGAGTTAACAGAGCATATAATTCTTTTTCAGCACAATCTCACATTTCTTGTTTTTCACTTTTTGCTAACTTGATTATCTTGTAACTTGAGCCAAACTCCATTATGCAGAATCTGGACCCAAGATAATGAGAATAGTAATAAAAGCTTTACACTTGACTGAAATACAAGTGAAATTACCCACCAGGAGAAATTTGTAGTCCTTGTGCCTTTCTTCAATCATACGTGTCGTGTTTAGGCAATTCCTTACAAACTTTATCTGGACGTGTGTTATCTGACTGTAGCTTCACATATTACCGTAATAGATGAGAATGAAATACTACACTTTTACATACTAATTGACAGCAGAAAATTAGTAATAATATATATGATGTCTAGTGTTTTATTGTCAACAAGTCAGTAGAAATAAAATATTTCAAATATGATATTTAAATATTGCTATACGGACAGATACCCATAGGTGGACTTCTAAAGACACTGATGTATGGCGTCCCTACAGTGAACCCTAGGTAGAGATCTCAAAACTAGATTTGAATGTGTCTTACAGAAGACAGAAAAGTTCACTGAGATTTCACAAACTGGATATCCTTACATTCGGTGCCCTAACACCTTTAAAGGGAATCTGTCACCCTATTTTTCGCCTATCAGCTGCCGGCACCGCCATCAGGGGCTTATCTACAGCATTTTGTAATGCTGTAGATAAGCCCCCAATATAACCTGAAAGATAAGAAAAAGGAGTTAGATTATACTCACCCAGGGGCGTTCCGGGTCCTGTCTTGGTCCGATGGGTGTCACGGTCCGGTCCGGCGCCTCCCTTCTTCTAATGGTGATGTCCTCTTCTTTCCTTCCCATTGTGGCTCCTGCGCAGGTGCACTGCTCTGCCCTGTTGAGGGCAGAGCAGAGTCCTGCAGTGCGCAGGCGCCAGGAGAGGTCCGGCGCCTGCGCACTGCAGTATTCTGCTCTGCCCTCAACAGGGCAGAGCAGTGCACCTGCGCAGGAGCCACGACAGGCAGCAAAGAAGACGTCACCGTTAGAAGATGGGAGGCGCCGGACTGGACCATGACACCCATTGGACCAAGATCGGACCCGGAACGCCCCTGTGTGAGTATGATCTAATGTGTTTTTCTTATCTTTCTGGTTACATCGGGGACTTAGCTACAGCATTACAGAATGCTGTAGATAAGCCCCTGATGGTGGTGCCGGCAGCTGATAGGCAAAAAATAGGGTGACAGATTCCCTTTAAGATTTTGAACCAATTTTAGACTACAGCTTCACCGATAAAAGGGTTACAGATGATCAAAAAATATGTGTACAAATGCTTGTATACTTCTGAAGCAACACAGACAGTACTCATCTTCCCCAGGTCTAGCGCTCTTTACTGCTGATCCAGTGTGTAGTGTCTGCCACAGTGACATCAGGACTACAGTCGTTATCACCGCTTCAGCCAATCAATATCATGAGCCATTAATATAAGTGATTGGCTGCAGCAGTGAGATTCACTATAGTTGTGACACCACCCCTGCAGCCAATAAAAAAAGCCTGGATCAGCATCAGAGAGACCGTGCCAGATGTGGAGAGGGTGAGTACTATCTGTGTTTCTTGTATTAAAAGTATACGAGCATCTGAGTACCTATAGTTTGATCAAGATAAACTATTTTAAAGAATATGTCTTTCCCATTCTCAAAGAAGAATGCAGTCATTATATGCATTTTTTTTAGTCTATGAGGGAAGGCGACTTTATATGATATCCATCCCAGGATAATGATGAAGTAAGCTTGGAGGGTTCGCTCACACTAGTGTTTAAATCCCCCCAAAAAAGGGATTGCACTCGGACCAATATTATCCAATGAGACAGTGCAGATCTGTGTATTTTTTCTCAGCTCTATTCAACGTGAGAAAAAAATCACAGCATCTGCGATATGACTCTGAAATCAATACAGTGCGAGAAAAAAAAACAGATGCCATATGGACCATCAGTATGGCATCCGATTTTTATGGATACATCGCAGTTCTGTAGCAAAGGAAACTGTATGTTCCTGTAAAATATTTATAGCTGCTGAGTAAAAAAACGGAGAGCCGGAAAAAATAAAGATAGAATCTATTAAGACTGGTGTTTCTTACAGCAGATTTAGTCTCAGGCCACAGTCACACGGTCAGTATTTGGTCAGTATTTTACCTCAGTATTTATAAGCAAAAACCAGGAGAGGAACAATCAGAGGAAAAGTATAATAGAAACACGTCACCACTTCTGGATTTATCACCCACTCCTGGTATTGGCTTACAGATACTGAGGTAAAAAACTCACCAAATACTGAACGTGTGAATGCAGCCTTAAAATCAGTGATAGGCCATGTTCAAACATTCAGTATTTGGTGAGTATTTTACCTCAGTATCTGTAAGCCAAAACCAGGAGAGGAACAATCAGAGGAAAAGTATAACAGAAACACGTCACCACTTCTGGATTTATCACCCACTCCTGGTATTGGCTTACAGATACTGAGGTAAAAAACTCACCAAATACTGAACGTGTGAATGCAGCCTTAAAATCAGTGATGGGCCATGTTCATACCTTCAGTATTTGGTGAGTATTTTACCTCAGTATCTGTAAGCCAAAACCAGGAGAGGAACAATCAGAGGAAAAGTATAACAGAAACACATCACCACTTCTGGATTTATCACCCACTCCTGGTTTTGGCTTACACATGCTGAGGTAAAAAACCTGACCAAATACTGAATGTGTGAACGTGACCTTATTCAGAAAAGTGGGACAATATTCTCTCACTTGTCATCCATGTGCTGTCCATGTACAATCCTTTTCTTCTACTCAGTTATTAATCTTTTACAGGACCATTTACAGTTTCCTATATTACAGAACTGCTATATATCTGTTAAAAACAAAAGCAATGCTGACGGTCTGTATGGAATCCAATTTTTTTTCTTATTATCCATCTAATTTCAGAATAAAATTGCAGCATGCTATGACCTATGATTTTTTTTTTTCTCACACCGAATACATCTGAAAAGAAATACGCAGATCGGCACTCCCTCACTGAGTAACATTGGTATGCGTGCAATTTTTTTTTTATTGGGTTGCACGTGTCCGATTTATACGCTCTGGTGAACTAGGCCTCAAGTGTGCTGGAGTAAGATTCAACCAATTTATTAAAACGTAGATCTCTGGCCATACGTGAACTAAAATGACGGAACTAAGTTATTAGATTTGTTTCCTAACACTTAATTTTACACAACATCTATCAAATCCTTGCTTTCTAAGTGAAACTTGAGTCAATAGTGTGACATAATCCTATGCAGAAATATTGAGATATTAACACCAAACACCTGGATTGGTTTTCACATCTTAATACCTTACCAGTCATCTATATCTGGGAACTAAAAATCTTATGTGGCACAATTCACATGCTACTTTAGGCTGCGGGCTGGGATCACACACAGCAAGATACGGCCGAGTCTCGCAGGTTAAAACCAAGCTCTGGCACCGGCACTCCGGAGTGGAGTGTGCAGCCGCACAGCAATATATGGAGCTGCACGCTCCGCTCCGGAGTGCCGGTGCCAGAGCTTGGTTTTAACCTGCGAGACTCGGCCGTTTCTCGCTGTAGTGTGACTCCGGCCTTAGGCCTCTGTCTGTTGAAAATGATAGTCTTAGTAGACACGTACTACTGTAGAAAGGTGGGAAAAAAGTCTTTTATATACAGTACGGTAGTTTGCCTGGCCTGGTTGTTGCAATCTCGTCAATAAAAAGCTCAAAGTTCTTCTGTTTAATCTCTTTCTGCGAAGATATATTTTATCTTTTTTGTGCACATCAGAATTTAACTTTGTAGCAGGTCAATCAGTATGGTTAATCATGTGTCTAGGCCAATGGCTGAAAACAACACCTTGGAGGCTTGCCAAGAGCTAGACTAGTTATTTTCTTGTTCATTTTGATCCCTAAGCATTGAAAGCTTGGGAACCTGTCAAATTCACATAGCACTGATAAATGAGCTATTAATTCAATATACGGTATAATTAAAGTACACTATGATATGACTGTTCACAGCACTCCCTTATTAAGGTACATAACAAATAATTCTAGACTTACTGGGAAACAATGCGGTACACTTGACAGTGAAAAAATGTTATTACACTGGGGCATTCTTTCGATCGTTATAATGATGGGTAATAACACATATAGTAGATTGGAAAAATATAAGCTTTTGTCAAGTTCGGGCAAATAAAGTCTCTAGATTAAGACCAGGTTTAGAAAGTCGTACTAAAATTTAGGCCACTCATGTCGCAAATTGTTCCATGTCCAGCCCCATGTTATCATCTGCTGTTTACATGCACTAATCTGCTCCATAAAATGGATCAGAATAGTGCATGTTGCAGTCTTTTCATGCAGACCATTGATCCAAGTAGAAAAATTGGCAACATGCGCTGGTACACTGGCTATAATGGATCCGTGGTGAACATTGGTGCACACCAATAGCACATGTACATATAATTTGCTCATCTGAATGAGCCCCTGAGGGCAGCATCATACTAGAGAGAAACACGGACAAGTGAGAGGCGCTAAAACCACACATTGCACACGGACCAATGTTTCTCTATGGGACAGCTCCCATCAGCCATATATTTCTCGGCCGTATTTTACGGGCCGAGATAATCGCAGCATGGGAAAGCGTGGGAAAGTTTCTGCATTTTTTACCACGCTCATCAGTTCACCTCAGGTCAGCCAGGGAAAGTTTCTGCATTTTTTCCCACGCTCATCAGTTCACCTCAGGTCAGCCAGGGACGTCAGTGAGGCTGCGCAGAGTCCCCTGGCTGACCTGAGGTGAACTGATGAGCATGGGAAAAAATGCAGAAACTTTTCCACGCTCATTAGTTCATCTCCGGGCAGCCAGGGAGGCTGTGCAGAGATAAACTAATTCATTCTGGCAGTGGTTTACATCGGGCTGGTCACATTAGCACTGGTCCCTGTGTAAACCACTTAACCCCTTCTGATGGATTGCAGCGGGGGACCTGACTGACCAGCAGAGAGGTAAGGATATTGTTGCTTTTTTGTTTTATTTTTGTTACAGGCCCATGGTTTATTAATGGATTAGCTGAGGAATAAATATGGTCAAAAACTAGGTGTCTTGATTTCATTACAATAATTTTTCATTAATGTCTGTGTGTGTTTTTTAACAGTTTAATAGACTAGGGTTAATAATGGATAAGTGTCTTATTGACACCTCTCCATTATTAATTGGCTTAATGTCACCTTCAATAGCAAGGTGACATTAACCCATTCTTATTAACCCATTAGCCACCGCTACAGGGCAATGGGAATAGAGAGGATAAGTGCCAGAAAAGGTGCATCTTATAGATATATATATATATATATATATATATGTTTGTGTCTCAATTACATATATATATAGAATATATATATATATATATATATATATTCTATGTGTACATATCTATTCTTTCGTTTGGGTTTTAACCTGTCATTGGACTCCATTATATGTCCATTTTGAAAGCCTGCGAGAAAATCTCGGCATACGGCTGCCATACGGATTACATACGGATGCTTACATGCGCAAAATACGCGGCCATACCTTGACAACGGATGATATACGGAAGACTGTTCAAGGAACATTTCTGCATATTACGACCGTACAATACGGTCCGTATTTTTATACGTTAAGTGTGACTCCAGCCTGATTCTTATAATCTCCCAGTGGGTTAATAAATTACTTATTGGCTCAATCTACTCCTCATAGCCATTATGTAATTGTGAAGTTACAAATTTACCTGTGGACCTTGCTGTGTTGAAGGTAAGAGGGGATCTCCTAAAACCCGTTGTTTTGCTTTTTCAACACTTCTGCGCACAAATTCTTCATAAATTGATTCTTCTACAAAAATTCGAGATCCAGCTATGCAACACTGTCCTTGGTGATAGAACAGTCCTTGGTGGGACTGCTCTATTGCATTGTTCACTAGGAGAAAAAAAAATATATATAACATTATTTGAGAAATAGATGAAACTTTTTCAAGTTTCCAAGGGTTATCCTCCACCGGAACACCTATAGGGATTGCGTAGCATTGTTAGGTCATGCGATCCCTGCACCAGATTCACTCTTCCCGCCTTCGGACGTATCAGATTTATCCTGTGGAAATGAGAGAGCAGCAGCTCTCACTTCCTCTGGATGTATGTGATTTGTCCTAAATCAGGGAGAGTGAAGCCAGTGCTAACTGGTTGCAGGGATCGTGTGACAAAAGCATTTCAGGTGATCCCTGAGAGAGCCAGTGCTCACACCAATGCAGCAGTGCCGGTAACCGGTGGTGAGTTTGGGTATATAGGTGTTATTATTTTACAAGGGGGAAACATAGGAATCGAGAACGGGTTGTCCAAGTAGTAGATAACACCTTTAATATACATGGCCAAAAGGTCTAACTGTGTTTTGACAATGCTCAAATATATAAGAGTTACATTAATACTAAGGCTAAGTTTCCGTGATTCAAAAGCACTGTGGCTCTTCCTCCGTGTTTTACAATGCTAGCAAAGGTTTGGGCTCTGCCGCATGTCTATTCATACTGTGAATCTATGTGCATGTTTCACCCTTTGCTATGCAGAGTCAACTGTGCGGCTTCCCCTGCACCTTTTTCACAATGATATCCACAGCGATGTATACAGCTGCAGGTGTCACTGTCGGAGGTCTGCAGCAAATATGCTTAGTGGGAACCTAGCCTAAATGTGTGTGAAAAAAATGTTTCACTGTATCGTTGCATGGTAATGTTTTCCCTTGCTAGCCCCAATATCTAGATGCCATCTACAGTGGGGAAAATAAGTGTTTGATACACTGCTGATTTTGCAAGTTTTCCCACCTACAAATTGTAATTTGTATCGTAGGTACACTTCAACTGTGAGTGACAGAATATAAAAATAAAAAATAGAAAATCACATGATTTTTACATAATTAATTAGCATTTTATTGCATGAAATAAGTATCTGATACAATAGAAAAACAGAACTTAATATTTGGTATAGAAACCTTTATTTGCAATTACAGATGTCAGACATTTCCTGTAGTTCTTGACCAAGTTTGCGCATACTGCAGAAAGAATTTTGGCCCACTCGTCCATACAGATGTTCTCCAGATATTTCAGGCTCCGGGGCTGTCGCTGGGCAACATTGAGTTTTAACTCCCTCCAAAGATTTTCTAATGGGTTCAAGTCTGGAGACTGGCTAGACCACTCCAGGACCGTGAAATGCTTCTTACAGAGTCACTCCTTAATTGTCCTGACTGTGTGTTTCTGGTTTTTGTTATGCTAGAAGACCCAACCATAAACCATCTTCAATGCTCTTACTGAGGGAACGAGGCTATTGGCCAAAATCTCGCGATACACTGATTGTGTGGACAGGTAACGAGTTCAAGCAGGTGCAATTAATACTAGTAAAGAGTGCAGAGTAGGAGGGCTTCTTAAAGAAAAACAGATTTGTGAGAGCCAGAATTCTTGCTGGTTGGTAGGTGATCAAATACTTATTTAATTCAATAAAATGCAAGTTAATTATGTAAAAATCATACAATGTGATTTTCTTTTATTTTTAGATTCTGTCTCTCACAGCTGAAGTGTACTTATGATATTAATTACAGACCTCTCCATTCTTTGTAGGTGCAAAAACGGCAGTGTATCAAATACTTATCTCCCCAGTGTATCTTAGAATTTTGTAAGTTTGTACACCAGAGTGTGCAGAGGCTAATACAGGAGAATAAAGTCAACCAAAGGAATGTAGTGTTTTTTTGTTGCAGTTGTATTTTTTTTTTTTTTTAATCTAGGAACTCTTTCTACAGAAAATAGCACCCTGGTAGACTGCCTATTATTGTTCATTGGCTTAAAAGTACTTAAGAAGCAGAAAAATTTTATGCAAAGAACATAGTACATTTGCTTGAAATATCATTGACTCTTAAAATACTACAAAAATGCAAAAAAAAGGCAGGTAAATACTGTGAAAAAAAAACACTTAAGGAGTCACGACTTCAAAAATTGAAATTTTAGTTCTGGTTGACACTAATTCCAAATCCCTAATTTATAGCTAAGATATTGCAGAATCTGGGGACGGGCGCAGTGAGTAATTTAGCCGTAGATTTGTAAACACTTTGGGGCTCATGAACATAATTATTAGTATTATTGCTCCAGTTTGTGACTTACATAGAGGCACAAACAGCAGAGGACCCCTGTGCCAAAAAAACAAAACATGGGCCTCTTGGTCTTCAATATCTCACATTACACTGCCCACCTATGTATTTATAATAATTGTGAGCCAGGTAATTTATTCCATAAGTCCCCTGCATTTACTACAATAGTCAGTGGGATGTTGCTGGATGTTTTATAAGGTGGCTTTTGGCTCCTTGACCTACTGGGCACCTACACAGCTGCCCATGTAACACATATGTTATGACCACCCTTATATACAGTAGCTTATTCTACCCTAGAAGTAGAGTACTAAGGGAAAGTATCTCCATACAAAGAGGCTCCAACAGAGCTTGGACAAGAGTGCTCAAATGGATCTGTACATTGTACGTATGGCCTTAGTTCACAGCTGAACATGCCACATGCCTTTAAAGGGAATCAAGCAAGATTTCACAATCTAAACTATTTACATGTGCATTTAGCTCTTTTAAAGACAAATTCAGCAATAGGTTTACATGGCCAGTCCGTTCCTCCGTTACTGAGAAATCAGAGTTTAAATTGACATGTAAATGAAGCTGAAGAGCTCTTGTACATCTGAAGCCTCTGTCACTCCAGCTCTATTACCCACCCTGCTTTTGCCTGAAGTCACAGAACATGGAAGCTTTCAGTCAAGCATCTAAAAGCGGCGCAGGGTTGAGAATAGAGCTGGAGTGACAGAAACTTCAGATCTACAATGACTCTTCTGCCTCATTTGCATATCAATTCAAACACTGATTTCTCAGTAACAGAGGAATAGTGTGACCATGTAACGGTATTGCTGGACTGTCTGCCTTTGAAAGAGATACATGTACATTACATATAAATAGTTTGTTGGATGCAATCCAGCCGACAGATCTCCTTTAAGAATATCCTTGCTTAAACAACATAGTGACTATTTTGGCTTTGTGATATGGGAACGAACAGTAATAATATACTAACAGTCCGCATCAGCAAAAATGATAACTGGACTTTTTCCTCCAAGCTCCAGTGTAACTCTCTTAAGGTTACTCTTCCCAGCAGCTTCTTTTATTAGCTTTCCAACCTAAATACATTTAAAAAAAACAGATGTATTAAGTGATGTTTAGAAAGGTTTTTGCTTTCAAATTTCATAAAATTCAACCAAAAATATATTATTCACATACAAATATATATTTTTTTTATGTTTTTCAAAGGTAAAACTAGATATTTCTTCTTGTGTACCTTGCTAAAAACTTTTGCTTCAAGAGTCTATATACCATACACACAACTAGCAGACTAGCCACTTGTATAGGAAACAACAATTAAAATTAAGATCTGTTGAGAATTATTCCACTTGATTCTCCCAGGAGGAACTCATATGCCACCATTTTTTTTTCACATGAAAAAAGTTCTTGTGATATCACTTAAAATTACTCAGACATGAAGATAGTAGATGCACATCTAAACCTGGAGGTAGATATTAATGCTCACTTATTCTTATTGGGCAGCTTTACCTATAGCCTATTGATTAGGAACCATGGTTTGGGCAGCATAAATCAAATAGCAGTTCCTATTAAACTATAAACTTTGAGACTTAAAAAAAATATAGGAGTAATACCTCAGTTGATCCTGTGAATGCAACCTTATCAATGTCCATGTGATGTGATATGGCTGCCCCAGCGGTGGGTCCATATCCAGGAACGATATTCACTACACCTGGGGGGAAGCCTGCCTACAAGAGAAAAAGTAAAGAGGAGGCAAAATTATTTCACATTCACCAATAATATATCGCTATCATCCCAAAATAAACCAGTTTGAAGGTTAGTATAAAATGCAAAGATTTCTATATATTACCAATTGTGGTAATTAATGCATTATCTTGCAGAAAAAACTGTGCAGTTTTAAGCTTAATGGATGTTGGATCTGGAAAGTAAAGTAAGATACTATGTGAAAAAGCTCATAAAAATGCTAAATTCAAAGCAAAGCTGATTTGATGTATTAGACAGATCTGTGCGCGGATGGGATCCAGGATATTAAAAACATGTTTGCCTTCTCCCATATACAGCACCATCCCAGTCTACAGGTTGTATGTAATACTACAGCTCTGCACCATTTCATTCAATGAGGCTGAGCTGCATACCAGACTGTAGACAGGGGAAGTGCTGTTTTTGAGAATAGCATAAATGGTTTTCTAATTCTGGTGATCCCCTTTAATATGGATTTTTTTTTTTGCCAGATTTCACTGTTAAAACTACACTATCAAATAGATCTGTTAAACTTGGTGATTCTGCTATATTTTATTTGAAAATCCATGTCAGAAAGACTGTATAATTCCTTTGGAAAGTATCAAATAATTTAATAATCTAACTTGATTGACAACTCCTCTGTGCCTCCTCCCTGCTGCTGAGATTTCACACTGCTAAGTACAAGCTGCAGCCGTCAGGCTGAGTGGGAGGAGACTGAATACACTTGGGCTTGTGTGTCTCTCACTCTATATATTCATTATAATATCAACATGATTATACAGCCATTCTGATGTGGATTTTAAAACTAATTACACTAGTTTCATCAGGTCTAGCACACCTGATAAATAGTTGTTTGCAGTTTGTATTGGGGCATGTGTTAATAGACCTGATTTAGGTTTCCTAGGAGTCTTATGCTAAGACTCCTTCTGGAGTGAGATATTGACACATTACATATCACTTCAAAAACTTTGGCCCGCCATTACTGTTGTTCTTGCGCCACTTTTTAAAAGTGAATAAAAAAAGGATTTGGTAAGAATATACTTATGCGAAATGTTATTATTTGTATGAGTTAGCTTTTGATTGCCAATGCCAACAATTGGTCTAAAGTCAGCCTATTATTGGCCAAAATAATAGATAGTGCCCAACTTCTAGCAAGAAGCACCGAATGTGTCAGTATGAGTGACAAATTTGGTGAACCTCGGACTACCTGGTTCAGAGCAGGTCTAGTTCGCTGAGTATAAAAAGACTGTAAAAGCTATTTTTTCTATAACCAATAACACGAATGTGAGATATTTGCAACCACTTTGTCACGGAGTGTTACAGTATGTTCACGTAGAAGAAGCCTGTATAGGCAGGTACATTGTATCAAATTAATTCTGCTACTGTTTGTAAAACTAAAGGACATACAGGTACTTGCTCAGCCTTTCTATTTGTTTTTGCACAAGGCGCACACACCTCTTTTATTAATGATCCCATGTACAGAGCCGTCAGTGGTGTTTGTTCCGCTGGCTTGATGACAACGGTATTGCCACAGCAGAGTGCAGGTGCGATTTTCCATGCAAACATTACAAGTGGAAAATTCCACTGTGAAAAAAGAAAGATATTTTACATCATCATTATTATTACAGATAAAATGCTTCTTAAACATTTTTTACAAGTTAAGATTACCAAACACTTGTTTCCCACCCATGTGTAGAGAAATGAGCTTCCTATATCTTCTACCAAGTACTATGCAGAAAAAGAAGTTACAGATTGCAGCAGTGTCGGACTGGGGTGCCAAGGGCCCACCAGTAACATTGACTTTGAAGCACCCACTTTTCGCCTGCATACAAATATTACACTCCGCTCATTCACAAATGTACCTATATCTCTATACAATAATTATCTAGGTAGTTTTTGTTTGGGTAATGAATGATGAGATGCTGCTTTTTTCTGTACAGAGTAAATAAACTGAATTATGCCAAGTACTATCCATATAGTGGGGTTGGGGGCCCAGATCTGTACAGGGGCCCAACGGGGGATTCCCCTGATACCCTGTGGGCCAGTCCTAGCCTGGATTGCATTTCTGTCTGTCTGTGCTTGAAATGCAGTAGTTGGCCTTTATTGTTTTCATTAATTATTATTAGAATCTTATGAAAATTTTAGATCTAGTTTGGATGTAGACTTATAATTTGCACTTGGTTTCTGTAGGTTATGGCCCTTTAGATGGGCCAATCCAGACCATTCAATGACTGCTGTTGGTTACATTCAAGTCATTTATTGGCTGCATAAAGGGGCCAACAAGCACTGATTGTGCACAAAACGATTTTCATTTGATCGTTCTGTGCCCTTAGAATATCATGTTATCGGCAACACATCACAGGTACACATTGGGCGCTATGCTAATAATCATACTTAGAAATCATTGTATCCAATGAAAGAGTGTTTGTGCTTGTTAATCAGGTGATTGCCTATTTAGGTGGGCCAACAGTCAGGAGCGAGCGATCCTATGAATGTTTTTTACCCAATTTTTAGTTAATCTAAATAGGCCATTAGAGTGACACATAACTGCACACTCAGACTCAATTTATTTAAAATCAGCACAAATAAGCACTTTCAAAATCAATATCTGGAACATGAAAGTAAGAATTGATAATTGGTAACCTTGTACGCATTTTGGAATTTTTGGAAATTATGCAACCATAGTCAATTGTTTGTATTGCCTACTTACAGGGATTATTTGACCACATACTCCAACAGGTTCATGTCTTGTGAAAGTAAAGTAATCTCCATCTATCAGTAAAAGAAGTTAAGGCCTGTTACTGAAATTACTTTATTCTTTGTTCTTGCAGCCATCACAAAGCTTTAAAAAACCTACCCATAGGGATTGTGCGGCCATGGTTTTTGTCTGCCCAGCCTGCACAGTAGCGCAGGGATTTAAGAGCTCCTGGTATGTCAGCAAAGTAGGATGCAGTAAATGCCTTTCCTGCATCAATGGATTCCAGAGTCTGAAAATAGTCCAGTTAATATTATATAGTCCAACATGTAAGTGTACCATAAAAACCATTTCATACAGAATAGCAGTGTCATATTATCACTTACACTTAGAATCAAGATGTCACGTTCTACGAGGTCTGCCAACTTATTCAAGAGTTTACCCCTCTGAGAAGCATCTGTCCTACGCCATGGTGACCCAAACTGAAATGCTTCTCTTGCTGCTTTCACAGCTATATCTATATCTGCCTAGAAGCAAAGGATAATTTAGTTAACACATGAAAATCTTTCCAACATGACTCAACTTAAAACCTTGACCGTATATATCACATTCCAAGGGGTCTGAGAAACCACGATACAGTATGGTTTCATTTGGTAGATGGCTCATACGGAAGGGTTTGAGAATAGTGACTCTTTAAACTCATTAATTGTCTTTTTTTCTGCAAATCACCTATTTCTTATTAGAGAAGATGGGTTGTCATGATGGCAACACTGTCCATTCACTAACTAAGAGGATATGGATGTCATAGAGAGTTTCCATGCTAAAAATATCTTCTATAAATTACAATGGTGGGCTGTTCTGTATTAAAGGCTTCCACACTGGGGAATTGTAGCCATGAATATTTAATATGGGTGGCCATTAGAGTTGAGCGATACCGTCCGATACTTCAAAGTATCGTATCGGATGGTATCGGCCGATCTTTAAAAAAAGTATCGGTATCGCCGATTCCGATACCGGAAGTCCCATTCAAGTCTATGGGACTTCCGGTATCGGAATAAGAAAAACCCTTTCCTGCCCTTGTACAGCCTCTCTGGGGTCTGTACGGGCCTTTCGGGGGGCTGTGCCGGCCTGCCAGGGGGGCTGTGCAGGCTCCGGTGGTCTGTGCCGGCCTGCCGGGGGGCTGTGCCGGCCTGCCGGGGGGCTGTGCCGGCCTGCCGGTGGTCTGTGCAGGCATCGTCCGATGGGACTACAAGTCCCATCGGGCGATGCCTGCTACCATGACAGTGATTGACACATTAGCCAATGATGGGACAGTAGTAGTCCCATCATCCGGCTAATGTGTTAAATGTAAAAAAAAAAAAAAAAAAAAAAATTACATGCTACATACATACAACATGCATACTACATACATGCTACATTCATACTACATACTACATACATGCTACATTCATACTACATACATGCTACATTCATACTACATAAATACTACATGCAACATACATACTACATATATACTACATGCATGCTACATACATGCTACATACATACTACATATATACTACATGCATGCTACATACATACTACATGCTACATACATACTACATATATACTACATACATACTACATACATGCTACATGCATGCTACATACATACCACATATATACTACATGCATGCTACATACATACTACATGCTACATACATACCATATACATACTACATGCATGCTACATACATACTACATGCATGCTACATACATACTACATGCATGCTACATACATACTACATGCTACATACATACCACATACATACTACATATATACTACATGCATGCTACATACATACTGCATGCTACATGCATGCTACATACATACTACATACATACTACATGCTACATACATACCACATATATACTACATACATACTACATACAATACATTCATACAATACATAGACATACAGTACATATAACATAGAGTAACATACTTACCAATACTTGTCACATTGTTCCCCGAAGCCATTGTCGTCTACGGAATAAATATTAACATAACAAACCACAAAAATACTCACCCACGATCCGAAGCAGTCCACGAGTGTGTCCCACGACGATCTTGGGTAGAGAACTGCAGCATCAGCTGTTGCTGCCATTCTCTACGGGCTGCAGGAATCCAATGACGGAAGGTAGGTATCCTTCCGCACTGTATTCCTCCGCCACTTAAAAAAAAAAAAAGTCCCTAGTCTCACTTTATGCCATTGCTGTGTGGGAATTTCCCACGCAGCAATGGCATAAAGTGAGACTAGGGACTTTTTTTTTTTTAAGTGGCGGAGGAATACAGTGCGGAAGGATACCTACCTTCCGTCATTGGATTCCTGCAGCCAGTAGAGAACGGCAGCATCATCTGATGCTGCAGTTCTCTACCCAAGATCGTCGTGGGACACACTCGTGGACTGCTTCGGATCGTGGGTGAGTATTTTTGTGGTTTGTTATGTTAATATTTATTCCGTAGACGACAATGGCTTCGGGGAACAATGTGACAAGTATTGGTAAGTATGTTACTCTATGTTATATGTACTGTATGTCTATGTATGTATTGTATGAATGTATTGTATGTAGTATGTATGTAGTATATATGTGGTATGTATGTAGCATGTAGTATGTATGTAGTATGTATGTAGCATGTATGTAGTATGTATGTGGTATGTATGTAGCATGTAGTATGTATGTAGCATGCATGTAGTATATATGTAGCATGCATGTAGTATGTATGTGGTATGTATGTAGCATGTAGTATGTATGTAGCATGCATGTAGTATATATGTAGTATGTATGTAGCATGTAGTATGTATGTAGTATGTATGTAGTATGTATGTGGTATGTATGTGGCATGTAGTATGTATGTAGCATGCATGTAGTATGTATGTAGCATGCATGTAGTATGTATGTAGTATGTATGTAGTATGTAGCATGTATGTAGTATGTATGTGGCATGTAGTATGTATGTAGCATGCATGTAGTATGTATGTAGCATGCATGTAGTATGTATGTAGTATGTAGCATGTATGTAGTATGTATGTGGTATGTATGTAGCATGTAGTATGTATGTAGTATGTATGTGGTATGTATGTAGCATGTAGCATGCATGTAGCATGTATGTAGCATGCATGTAGCATGTATGTAGCATGTATGTAGTATGTATGTAGCATGCATGTAGCATGTATGTAGCATGTATGTAGCATGTATGTAGTATGTATGTAGTATATATGTAGTATGTATGTAGTATATATGTAGTATGTAGCATGTAGTATGTATGTAGCATGCATGTAGTATGTATGTAGCATGTATGTATGTAGCATGTATGTATGTAGCATGCATGTAGTATGTATGTAGCATGTATGTAGTATGTATGTAGCATGTATGTAGTATGTATGTAGTATGTATGTAGCATGCATGTAGTATGTATGTAGTATGTATGTAGCATGTAGTATGTATGTAGTATATATGTAGTATGTATGTAGTATGTAGTATGTATGTAGCATGCATGTAGTATGTATGTAGTATTTTTTTTTTTTTTTTTAACATTTAACACATTAGCCGGATGATGGGACTACTACTGTCCCATCATTGGCTAATGTGTCAATCACTGTCATGGTAGCAGGCATCGCCCGATGGGACTTGTAGTCCCATCGGACGATGCTTGCACAGACCCCCGGACATCAGCACAGCCCCCCGGCAGGCCGGCACAGCCCCCCGGCAGGCCGGTACAGACCCCCACAGGGTGCACAGACCACCGGCAGGCCGGCACAGCCCCCCGGCAGGCCGGTACAGACCCCGGGCAGTCCACACAGCCCCCCGGCAGGCCGGCACAGCCCCCCGGCAGGCCGGCAGAGACCCCCGGAAGGCCCGAAATGACGGCGCATCATGATGCGCACACACCGCGCATCATGATGACGTCAGTCTGTCAATCAACTTTGAATTCCGATTCCGATGCCGAATTCCGATATTGAAAAAATATCGGAAGTCGGTATCGGAATTCCGATACAGCAAGTATCGGCCGATACCCGATACTTGCGGTATCGGAATGCTCAACACTAGTGGCCATACATCTGAAAGGCCGTTAGGCAGGTATGGAATGGAGCTGAAATTCAGCCCTCACATTTGAAATCACACTGCCCCATGTTGTCCCCTTTCCCAAGAACCAGATGCGATATATTATTAATATTACCCTGGATGGAGGAAAGGAAGATTTACTATTGGACTAATATATCTAACGATACCTGTGGTCTGCTGGGGCAAGTGACACAGTCAGCGACTTTGTGATCGGTCACAACTCTTAACGGTATGAGAGTCTTGAGAACACCGATTCCTGTTAACAATGTAGCAGACAAGGCAGCCCACAACCATACAGGCCTTTCTGGCATTTGCCAGAATTGCCAGATGGCCAATCCGGCCATGTCATTAGGTAACATTTCATCCCTGCAGCAAAAGTTTATCTGGCTGGGGATTTTCTCTATAAAATTACCTTTTTGCAGTGGGTGTTGGGAGTAGACCCCTATGGATCAACTGATCCAATCTACAAGCATGCTTTTTCATGAGAAAGATGCCAACTAGGCTAATAAGTCAAAGTCCAATATGACCAAGAAGACAAAAGGGTGTATTTTACAATTGTAACTAGTAGTTTAAAGGGGTATTCCAGGACTAAAAATGTAAGGGCTTAGACATCAATGACAGATTAATAAGAATCTTAGCACCCCTATCAATCACCTAAATGGCAATTTTGTTTAGTATTCGAAAAACTCATTAAGCAATACTGAACACCATCCTATCCAAAGAATAGATTGAAACAGCTTGCATTGCATCAACAACACGCTAAGGCTTGTATTAGAGAAACTGGTGAAAGTTTGTAATCAAAAACTATTTACCTTTGACCACTATTGTGCAGTTAATCCTCAGATATGCTCTGTAAATTGGCGTTCAAAGGTGAACAGACCTTGTACTGATGCCAAGCAGTAGGCTGTATTTTTGACTAGGTATAGTCTGGAGTTATAAAATGTAGACTAATTTCTTCTACATTATATAACTATAATTATTATTATATTATACTAATTATACTCTTTGTTATGAAGATAGATAATTTCTCTATGACATTTTCCGACCTGTGGTTCTGTTGCTGGCAAAACTGTAGGTTGTCAGTGCATCCTTGGAGCAGATCAACCAGTTGGAAACCACCCCTTTAGATGTTATGCACAACTGGAAGTACAGACTAAAAAGCTCAAAAAACTGAAAAAATAGTTCCTTTATTTGAACTTTGTATCTGTTTTGATAAATATAAAGATTTGGTCAGCCTGTGCCCCCTGCAAGTGAAGCTACAGAAGCAGAAGATTAAATTTTACTTATTTTACCAAAATTATGGCAGGTCATCTACGTAAAAATAACATAATGCACAAATTCAACGCGAATTGCACTTTAACTTTAAAGGTAATTGCAAAAAAGTAGAATCTACATTTTTCTTACCTTATCCCCTTCTTCTATCTCGCATATCTTTTCTCCTGTGGCTGGATTGAAGACAGGGAATTTCTTACCACTGACTGAATTGTGCCATTCATTGTTAATAAAGATCTGTGTGGAAGAAAGCCATCACATATATTACACAGTGGTACCACATTAGCACTGTAATTTTCTGTAATATATCCCTACTAAGAGATACAAGACAATATATGTCTTACTATAATTACGTATAAGCCAGCATATACCTTATAATTTCGATGAACAGAAACTTTTTCTCTATCATTGGCTGCATTTCTGAGCATGTTTCATTCTATAGTAAAATGCCTGGCCCGAGTCATTTCTTGTATGTTACATGTGTTCAATTAGAAATTAATACATGAATAAATACATATCTTTAGTCATATTTTCTGAAAATTGATCTGATTAGAGATTTGTTGTGTACGAAACAACCAAACAGTATTGTCCCTTCATGACAAGGCATCTATCTACCACTGGTGGTGCCCATACACTTATCTTTCCCAACTTCCCCGATAGCAATCAAATTCAGTTTAGCAGACATTTATACCTCCTACACTCCCTGAACATGTGCACATTTGGTCTGGCCAAGGATGCATGTGTTCTTAATGGGGAGAATTGCCACCAGACACCTCTAGTGAGGGGTAATCTCCCAATTGCAGGGTGATATGGTTATGTGGTGCCAGTGAAATTGCCCGATTCTTCCAGGTTGTTTTTCAGGAGCGGACATATCATTGAGGGACAATTTTCATCTCCAAAGCAGGTGGAGTTGTGCATTATGAGGAGCTATTGGACTGCAAAGTGTTGATAAACTGTTCCTCCTTCTGTCGCTCTCCATCAGTGATTTTTTCTAATATATGCAGAAGTGTTTATATTCCATCTTTATAAGCTCAAATAGTCATGGCTTCAAGGAGGTAAGAAAAAATAGCAGTCATCCACCTTTGGGTTCATGGATGCGGCTTCATTATAACGTCAGACCCATGCTGTCAAATATAGGATCAGATTTTGTCACACGAGATCAAGGAAAGTGTTTTTCGAAGTATGCTTCACATCATTGACTTCTGCACAGGGACCTAGTACAACCACAAGCAAGGAGCCCATGTGCATGGCCAGATTAACATAAGAATGTTAAGAAACAGAAGAGCAAAGATCTTTTTGTTTTTAAAAATATTTAATTGAAATATTAATTGTGAAATGTTGATATCTTTAATCTGAACATAAATACCTGCTAAGTCTATGTTATTAGAGGATAATTCTGTGTGATTTAATTCCTTGACAGTGGAAATTGAATCAGACAGGGTGCTAAATTCTCAAACAATTAATGTGAACTTTATTTTTTTCTTCAGTGATTATTGAAAAAAATACCAAAACCCTTCTTGGCTGTGAAACTGAAGGAGTCTTGCCAAAAGTCACATATTACCCTCAGATGTGAGTAGGCCGGGTTTTCTTTGCCTCATTATGCGGCCTCCATGCTGTGATCATCTGTATATGGTCACATATTGACTCTTCCATGCATGGCAAGTTACTTATTCATTTCAAAGGAAATTATTTGAAAAACCACAGGAAGCGTTGCCTTGATTAGTGAGAAATGCCGGGTCACAGACTTAAGTTACATTTCTTTTTATTATTTTCAGTGCATTCAGAAACAATGTGTATGGCACAGTGAAGTGAGTTGTACAGTCGTTTTGACTGGATATCAAACACACACTGTGCTCATTTCATTCCACACTCAGCTACTGGACCTCTAAAGTGACCTGCTTGGGCCGTGTAGATGAAGGGCCGTCGCTTTGTCTTACACAGAGGCATCGTTGTTTGTTAGTACCGGCGGCGGGTGAAGGACAGTATTGTCTAGACTGACCCATCATCCCTGGTCTACTGATTTCTAATATTATGTATATCTGACAATACGTTGCACCACAATCTAGGTCCTGTATCCAATCCTCAGCAATGACCCACTATACTAAACACTGGCGAGCACAGAAGAGCGCCCTTGTGCAAAAACAGTAGATGGGCCCTTTGCCGTCCAATTGCTCATCGTAATGCACAATGCCACCTGCTTTGGAAGTGGAAATGGGCCCCTTTACCTCTTACGCCCTGTGTGGCTGCACAGGTTGCTCCAATGGTATGTCAGCATCTGATACCAGAATAGTACTGGAAATGTAGCTATAGCCAACGTTACATTGTATTGATGAATATTTTTCTGTCCATCAGATCATCTCAAAGCTCCTTCATAATGGGCAGGTATTGGAAGTGCTGCAGATGATATGACTATTAAGTCAATGAAAGAATTTTCTTTTCTTAATTTATAAGTAGCAATCACATAATGTACATGGGCATTATTTATTAAGCATAGATTTTTAAAAAGCATTGTTTATATGAAAAAATTGATAAAAAATGTGGCATCTTGTGGAGCCCTGGGTGAATCCATTTTCTAGAACATGGTGCAACTCACATTCCCCATAAAGACTGTTAACACCTTGCAATTTATCAGAAATTGTGAACTATGAGAGTCACTAACATCCCTAACATGCAAAGTCGTAAATGATAGGAAGCATTTCATCTTTCTTTCAAAAGTGTCATCCTTTGAATAGTGCAATATTGCTATTTGTAAAACGACTTCATTTTTACGAGCCATGGGGCTGTCAGGAGACAACTTAAATTTTCAATTTAAAGTAATTAATTTTAGCTTTGGATGGCAATCCAGCCAGGCAGGGGTAACTACTGCACCCTGTAAACATCAGCAACATGGTGGGGAGTAATCATGGCAAATTGTTTTTTTTTTAAGCGAGTCTGTAAGCGTAAAATTACTGTTCACATCAAGCCCTAATACAAATTGTACATTTAGTATCCAAATCCATTGCTGTGCCGGCCATAAATTGTTCTGTATTAAAATATGATAAGGCGATGCTTGGAGCACCCTAGGAGTGGCTCAGAAGTTCAGTGCATCTTCCCATCGACATGTTTTCCACCTATCTTGACCGTGGCTTATGTAATGGTCCATTTATACAAACTATGGGCAACTAAAGTCCTGCAATGCCTCCACATGTGGAAAGAGACATAGCAAATCAGAAAAACTATACAACAATGTATAAATATATGCAGGGACAGTACAAAGACCTTTCTAATGATCTTTTTACTCTTAGACCTGTGACGGGGACAAGGGGGCATCCTCTACGTCTGGAGGAAAGAAGGTTTAAGCATACTCACAGACGCGGATTCTTTACTGTAAGAGCAGTGAGACTATGGAACTCTCTGCCATATGATGTTGTAATGAGTGATTCCCTACTAAAATTTAAGAAGGGACTGGATGCCTTTCTTGAAAAGTATAATATTACAGGGTATATACACTAGTTTCCTTAGTGTGAATATTAAGAGGATTATGTAATGTTATAAGGTGTTATACCTAGTTTGAACAGTCCTTTTTTCGTTTACAGACTCCCTTAAAGGAGAGGGGCACAGAATGTCTGCACTAGCCTCTCTACACATTATATTCTGGAAGTCAATAGGAGCTATGTTTTGTGAAGCAATTATTCAGATGCTATGAAAGTTTATATATATATACTAGATGGAGGCCCGATGCGTTCGCATCTGGAGGGCACAGAGATTTACTCACCTTCCGGCGGCCCCCGATCTCCTCTCCACGCTCCTGGCATCTTCCGGTCCCAGTAATGCTTAGCGCGAAGGACCGGAGATGACGTCACTCTCGTGAGAGAGCGACGTCATCAGCGGTCTTTCGCGCAAAGCATTACTGGGACCGGAAGATGCCGGGAGCGCGGAGAGGAGATTAGGGGCAATCGGAAGGTGAGTATATCTCTGTGCCCTCCCGATGCGATAGCATCAGGCCTCCATCTAGTCTACTATATAATCATCTAATTCTGTCTCTCTGTCTCTCTGTTTGTAATGGAAATCTCGCATCGCTGATTGGTTGCGGCCAGCCAGGCGAGACCAATCAGCAACGCGGGATTTCCATTGCAGACAGACATACAGAATTAGATGATTATATAGTAGATATATAAAAAATTATATATCTCTCTCTATATATATATATAAAGCTGAGTGTATGTGTGTGTATGTATGTATCAAGCCACGCCCACTCCACATAGCCCAGCCCACTAGCGGTTGAAGAGCGGGATTGCAGAGGGAACGTGCGGGGCTGTGGAGGGAAAGCGGGAAACGGATGGAGAGCGAAGTTGCAGAGGGATAGAACGGGACCACACATAGACAGCAGGGCTGCAGAGGCAGAGAGCGGGTCAGTGGGTGGAGACTGGGGCTACGGAAGGAGAGAGAGTGATGGCGGGTGGAGAGTGGGGCTGTTAAGGGAGAGAGCAGGATGCGGGTGGAGAGCTGGGCTGCTGAGGGAGAGAGCGAGACGGCCAGTGGAGAATGGGACAGCAAGTGGAGAGCAAGGCTGCGGAAGGAGAGAGTGGGATGGCCAGTGGAGACAGAGGCTGCTGAGGGAGAGAGCAAGGCTGTCGAGACAGAATGCGGGATGCCGATTGGGGACTGGGGCTGTGGAAGGAGAGAGCGTGACGGTGGATGGAAAGCTGGGCTCCAGAAGGAGACAGCAGGGCTGCGGAGCGAAAGTGGGGCTGCAGAGGGAGAGAGCGGGGCTGCTGAGGGAGAATGCGGGACGGGGGGTGAAGAGCTGGGCTTCAGACGGAGAGAGCGAAACGGCAGTTAGTGACTATGCCCGGGCAATGCCACTCAAATCAATGATTCAGGGAAAAGTTGAAATTACATTAGAGCTCAAACGTTTAAGTCTATCCATATTCATTCCATATTTTGAAGGCTCAAATTCAGAACTAATGTCAGCCAATGTAACTGTTTATGTTAGAAATTTACGGCCATATTGACTAAATCTATCAATCTGTGAAGACTCAATATATATTCCTTCTTATAGTCCATTACATTGCTAGAGAGTGAAGGGAACTTTTAGGATGAATTCAGAGCTACAGATCTGGAGGTCACCGGATATTGTATGCCGAAGGCGGCCACACCTAGCTTCTGTAAATGAACACCTTTGTCCTGCACAGTTCACCAGTGCTGTCAATTGAATCTTTGACAATGATTCTTCTACTGCACAGTTCAGAGGTTCAGATCAAACAGAATCCTAAAGGGCCATTAACTTTGTAAATGAAAAATGCCAAAGAATTCTCTTGGTGGACACGTCAATATTATTCTTCTACGATATAAAAATATGACCTCACATTAAGAGACAATTTCAACAATATGTATTAATAGGATTTAGCAAGCAATGGACAAAATACTTTCATTTCTCATCTGCATTACTAGAGCTATTTTCATGATTTTGGAACGTTTTGTTAAAATCCATTGAAAAAGCTGCAAAAACCTTCATTTACACGTATGAAACGAAATTTCAGACAAAATTCCTGCAACAAATCTCCCACAAGAAAATATATTCTAAATGTCATAACTGTAGTGATTACTACTAATGTCTGGCGAAAGTTTTGAAGTACAAATGCTAAATATTCTGCCCAAAGGAGCAGATTATCATCAACCAGAAACAGCCGTTTTTAGTAACATAGACAATGCTAACAATATAATCCTTCAGAGACTCATTTTGACCTGAGGGGGATCCTGGCATTTGTGACAAGCAATGTGCGCAATGTAAGGCATCAAACTGGTCTGGTGTACAAATAGCAATGTTTTCATTATTACGTTGCGCTAATACTTTTTCTTTTTACACTACTCTAATATGTAATGTATTAGACCATGATTTGATAGTGATTTGGCAAACAACCATACTTGCCAACTTTTGAGAAGGGAAATCAGGGAGATTCTGAGCAGGGTAAGATAAAGCACGACACGCACATTTTTTTCCTTGTGAGCCCTCTAATTATGTAGAACATGCTCCCAATGTATAGCATATACAGTAAATCACAATTAGTTTAGCACATTCAATTCTTGGTAAAATTGACACATGTAAAAAATGTAAAGTTGGACATGCCCAGCTACCAGTGATTGCATCCTATACCCCTCCACTTTCCCAGACTACTCTTCATGATCCCCTCCTCTCCTACAGAACTCTCCATATGGCCCTCTCCTCTCTTCCAGACTGCTCTTCATACCCTCTCTTCCATCACAGACTGCTTCCCATGGCTCTCTCCTTTCTCGCAGACTTTTCTGCATACTCCTTCCTCTCCCACAGAATTCTCATCATGTCCATTCTCTTCCAAAGGTCTCAAATTCATACTCCATACTCTATCACTGCTCTCTCTCATTCTGCTCTTCATACTCATCTCCCACAAACTGCTCTTCATGGTCTTCTTCTTTCTCATAGACTACTCTGCATACCCTCTCCTCTCCCGTAGACATAGCCTCAAGTCGATTCTGTTCTCAAAGTCTATGACTCATGACCACCCTTTCCCACAAACTGCTCCCCATGACCCTCTCCTCTCTCACAGACTGCTGGTCATACCCCCTCTTCTCTCCCAGACTGCTTCCCATGTCCATTCTGTTCTCATCATCTCTAATTCATACCCTCTCCCCCAAACTGCTCCTCATGTCCCCACCCCTCATTACATACTGCTCCTCATGCTTCTTCTTGCACTTTCCTCTCCCAAGGATTGCGCCTCATGTCCCCCACTTCCTTATAGACTGCTCCTCATGCTTCTTCTTTTTGCACTGACTGCTTCTTATGTCTTCCATTCTTTTTGGACTGCTCCTCTTGCTTCTTCCTCTTGCACAGACTGCTCCTCATGTCCCCCCTTTCTTTACAGACTGCTCCTCTTGCTTCTTCCTCTTTTTTAGACTGCTCCTCATCCTCCCTTCTTAACAAACTGCTCCTCGTGCTTCTTCTTCTTGAACGGACTGCTCTTCATGTCCTACCTGCTTTATTGACTACTACTCCAAATTCTTCCACCGACTGCTCCTCATTTTTCCCTCTACTTTACTGACTACTCCTCCGGCTTCTTCTTGCACTTTCCTCTCCCAAGGATTGCGCCTCATGTCCCCCACTTCCTTATAGACTGCTCCTCATGCTTCTTCTTTTTGCACTGACTGCTTCTTATGTCTTCCATTCTTTTTGGACTGCTCCTCTTGCTTCTTCCTCTTGCACAGACTGCTCCTCATGTCCCCCCTTTCTTTACAGACTGCTCCTCTTGCTTCTTCCTCTTTTTTAGACTGCTCCTCATCCTCCCTTCTTAACAAACTGCTCCTCGTGCTTCTTCTTCTTGAACGGACTGCTCTTCATGTCCTACCTGCTTTATTGACTACTACTCCAAATTCTTCCACCGACTGCTCCTCATTTTTCCCTCTACTTTACTGACTACTCCTCCGGCTTCTTCTTGCACAGGTTGCTGCTCCTGTCCCTT
Source organism: Dendrobates tinctorius (assembly GCF_039654945.1). Classification (NCBI taxonomy): domain Eukaryota; kingdom Metazoa; phylum Chordata; class Amphibia; order Anura; family Dendrobatidae; genus Dendrobates; species Dendrobates tinctorius. Next base: position 14,868,578 of record NW_027361802.1, read on the forward strand.
TCCTTTCTCACATACTGTTTCCCCTGTTTTCCTGAGTACCCCTCAATACTTTGTCCTCTTTTTAGTGTACATCAGTTCACCTACTGGTACTAGTACATGGTTGTGAAATTCTGGGCAAATTCACAGCAGCACCCACTAAATATCTGCATGAAACACAAGACGACGATTTTGTTGCAGGCTTTGAAGTGAAGTTCTGCAGAGATGCAGTAAAATCAGCAGTGGAAAATATGAAGTGGAAAATTTTGATTTATACAGGTACCTCTAGTGGTTCTGTTGTGGTATTGCCCTGATTAGGCCTGTTTCACATTTCTGTTTGTTGCCATGTCAAAATCCGCCATTTTGAAAAAAAAAGGATCCGCGGCGGATTGCATTAGCGGCGGATTTTGACGGATGGTCATCCGTTGGATCCGTTTTTTGAAGGATCCGCCAAAATTTTGGCGTCCGCTGACTTCAGTGGACGGAAAATGAAACATTTTTTGTCTGCGTCAAAATAGCGGATAGCAACAGATCCGCCATTTGTTATAATGGTCGCCTATGGACGGCGGATCCGTTGCCAATCGATTTTGATGGAATCCGGCAAAGAATCCACTTTTTGACACTGAGCATGCCCGGAAGAATTTCCTTGCCAGAAATTTAACCCCAAATTCCGTTCAGGGGCAGAAAAATTCTCTCTCTCTCTCTTTTTCCCCAGACTCATTTTCCTTTAAATTTCAGTCACTCACTACTAAAGCGGATCCGTCAAAAAACGGATCCGGTGGCATCCGTTTGTGCCACAATGGAAACGGATTCGTTTTTTAACAACTTGGCAGGTTTTGACTAACGTCAGATAACTGAAATGTGAAACAGGCCTTATCAGAAAGAAGACATAAAGAGGTGTAGATTTGTTAAACTGTCGCAACAACAGATTCACAAATCAGTTGCAAAACTGTTGTATCATTAACCCAAGGCTAACTCAGATGTCCATTTTTCACGTATTCTGTGTTTTTTCACGGCTAGAACTGCTAACCAGAATAGTCTATGGTTCTGTCTGTGTGCGTCCGATGATAACATTGTAAAAGGCAGGAAAAGCTTTTCAATTTTTTTTTGGTATAGGAAATCACTAATGATAATAGCACACACAATGAACAAACACTGACACAATCTGATCCAAAACACTCAGGAAAATCAGTCAGTTTTTTACAACATACGAGAACCACAATAAAACCCCGGCCATCCGAAGAAGGCCCCCAAGTGCTATGATACTATCACTCCTTAAGACGTTTTGTTCTGGTGAGTAGTTGTACTAAGGACAAGCTGTCAGCTTTGGGATCTAAGCATAATGTTTCCATTCACCGGCAGCAAGCAGGACTAGATATAGTATGCTTGTAAGCTGCAGAACTTTTCATTTCACAATGATTAAAAGTAGAAAATCCCTTTTGTTTAG